>NW_025920304.1:0-64983 GCF_902686445.1 Sciurus carolinensis | reverse complement strand
ATGTTATGTAGGAATAAACTTCTCCCATGGGAACACCCCGCTTCTGTGCCCATCAGGTACTGTGTGACATGTTTAATAATATTACATGGCAACTCCTATGTAGTAAAGAATTGCTCTCTTTTGTTCCTATTGTTCCTACACAATGTACCATGTGAACAGCGAATGTGTGGATGTTAGCAACCATTCTTTAGTTTGTACCTAGGTAAGAGTCATTTTGACGCACTTCCCCCTCTGTCGATGATCTCGATGTTAATGTGTAATTCTGAATCATAGTAAACAGACACTTATGATTAATGTGATTTTTGGTATAAAAACCCCTAAAACACTGTGGTCAGGGCTGTTCTCCCAATAGTCATTTTTGGGGCATTCTGTGAAACAGTCAGCTGGCCAGCTTAATAAAGACTCTCAAAGTTGGACTTCTCAGTGGTGATGGGTCTGTTCTTAAGTTGTGACCCATAACATTGAGACAAAGACAGCCAAGTGCACCTGCTTTCAGGGGGTCTCGTGTCAACTGCAGTTGATCCTAGAGATCTCCCAAGGCTCAGCCAGGACAGATCCTTTTTGGGAGTTGGCTGGTGAGCCTGTAGCAGCTACTGCCTCTTGGCACCTGTCTCTTCCAGGTCGTTCAACAAAGTTTATTTTGCCAAATGATTGTTTTAAGAACTCTAGACCTGTGAGATGATTAAGAAACCTGCTTGCACGTGTGCTTGTGTGTGTGTGTAGAAATAATGTGCTGCCACCCTGTAGGCCACTGTGCTTAAGTGCAGAGGGTGCACTCAGGAGAGGGCATAAAGAAATTCAGAATCAGCTATGAACATTGATGTGGCTGTATCTCTGTAATATGCTGATTTTAAGTCCTTTGGGTATAGAGAATCAGACTGGAGATTGCACAGACTCTTGGGACAAGCATCAGATGGCCCCAGTAAGGATCAAGTATGCAGCAATAATCTGTCCTGGTAACAGGAAACTAACAATAATGAGGCAAAGGGTTACCCAACCCTGCCAGGAAGAAATGGGAAATATCTACACTGAGGGCAGCCCAGGTCTCTAGGACTGTATTCCTAGTGAGTCAGATTTTACAGAGAAGCTGGGAAAATCCTTCATGGCAGAACACATGTGGGCTCCAAACCCAGGGAGGGTGTGACATCCACTACCACTGAGCAGATGTCCAGCCAGGTGAGGGCAGAACCAAGGCTAAGTGTTCAGTCAATGTGCAGAGGCTGCCTGCACCAGGCGTGTGCCAAGGAACTGGGGTGACAGCCTTTCCTCTCTCCTATGTACTTTCTATAGAACTGACCAGACCTTAGCTACCTTTCAGAGAAATCTGAACATGATGAAATTATCATCCAGCAGCATGGAGAAAGGCTGTATCTCTTATCATCCTCACATGGGCTTCTCTCTGATCTGGACTCTGATCATTTTTGCAGCCCATTCCAGGAGATGTGTTGCAAGGGTAGAAGCAGGGACCTCACTATTGGCAGCTAACCCTAAGACAGGTGAACCCAAAACTGAGGTCAAGGTGAGGTGGTGTCTCATGCTAGCTGGCAGTGTCCTCCAGAAAGACAACTGGGGTGTCTGAGTGTGGAGGAAGCAGATCTGCAGATGGCGTTCACAGCCCTTTGGTGTCTGCATACTCTGAGGTTCACAACATTCAATGATTGAGAAAGGAATGAAGGAAACACTGGAACATTCCTCCAAGCTTGATCCAGGTAAACTGAACTCAGATCTTGCTCCCTGTCTTCCTGTCTTTCCCACGCCAAGTCAGTGGTTCCTCTCTGGTCTTTTGTAGAATCTGGAGACCCGTTCCACTCCTTGCTCCTTCCAATGGACTGTGAATGCCCACACTGAAGAAGCCGTGTCATGACAGGATATAGTGGGTGCTCAAGGATTTTGTCTGCATTAAAGAATGAATGAGGACCCTTCTCCTCTGTATCTCATCCTATAATCCAATTGCAGGGTTTTAAGAATAAGCAAATAAGAGAAAAATAAAAACCATATCAGTCTCAACATCTAAAACATCCATTTTAACACTGTGTACACTTTCTTTTCCATGAGAATTCACACTTTTCAAGTTAACCTATGAATTAAACCAATCAGGCTGCATTATGCCTACATTTTACATTCAACATTTTTTATCAAATAATGTTCCTGACATTTTGCACAAATTTTAATGTTTTCCTAGTATTCATGATATGAGTGTACCAAAATACACTACTGTTTACACTTTTTCCATCACTAAACATATTGCAATAAAAATATCTGAGGCCAACACTTCACTGATCTATAGTTATTTCCACAGGATAAATCTTAAAGTAGAAGTTAAAATACCAAGAAGGACTATCCAGACAGATTGAATGAGTAGGCTTCACACTTCACTAATGCATCTCTCACAGCAACATCAGACATTATCATCAAAATGCTTTTATTAGTAAAAGTTTATATATTCTATTTTATAAGTAAATTATTTCATTTTTATGCATTTTATTATTAGTCAAATTTAAAAACTATGCTTATCAAACATCATTGTATTTCTTCTCTTTTAATCAACCTTTTAAACCTATATTTTTTCTTTCCATACTTTAATTTTAATTTAATATTTGTTAGTTTGTTGTTATTTTCTTACTACAGAGAAGCACAAAGGACAGTGAAATTGTTCAGGATTATACCCCAACAATACATGGACACTTCTTTTAAAAAGTACATGTATACCATTAGAAAATCCAGTATCCCTCCTTTCTAAGACTAAAACCAACCTGATCCTTTTCTCAAATCATCACTGAGAATATCATTCTTTGATTCCAGTTATGGAAACCACACATACACACACACACACACACACACCACACACACATACACACACACACACCAGAAGTACACATACAGTTCCTTGCTTCGCTTTCACAGGTAATAACAGAAGATTAGAGATTTTCCCAGGTAATAACCACGGTTCCTACCCACATTGCCCCCAAATGCATAGTGTCCCATTCTATTGGTTCCACAGCAGTTTATCGAAAGACCTGTGGAGGATGGATTGTGTGTCTTTGTTTGACTTTGTTATTTTAACACCATCAGAATGAAGAGTGTGTGTGTGTGTACAGGTGCGCAAGCATGTGTGCATAGAGAGACTGAGCTTGATGAGGGCAGGGATAGACTCCTAACAATGGAACTTCCACTTTAGATTTTTCTTCCTGATTTGAATTACAGGGAACACATGACCTATAAGTTGCAAACATTGTTTTGTAACCTATCCTTTGCATTGTAGTATTTTAATTGTGTGTTTTGGTGAATTCAAATGCTTCTACTTTTCTTTCTTAGTTTCTATGTGAGACCACACACTTATAAAAACTTTTGCCACAGAAATATTAGGTCAATTTTTGCACAGATATTTGCTTGTACTGGTGCAGATCCATTCTTAAACTAAAATATTAATCTCTCTGCTAGTTCTTGTTATCCAATTGCAATGGAGGGTCTAACATTTCTTTTTGCAAATGCTTAAGTTGTTGTGCAAAACTATTTACTTAAAATCCACCCTTTCTTTTCTGCCCTGAAATGCCATCTTTATTATGTTCTAGATTATTTATTTCTCTTTCTGAAATTTCTCCTCTGTTCTATCGATCCTTCCATCCTGGCACCAAAAGCACATTGTTTTAATCACTCCAGTATTTTAATCTAGTAGGTCAAGTCCTCTCTCATTATTCTTATTTTCAAAATTTCCTTGGCTTTTCTCAGCCATTTATTTTTCCAGATAAACTTTAACAACATTTGCTAAGTCCCACCCCATGTCCCCTGGGGACTGGAATTGTCTATTCATTGAATTTGTAGATGAATTAAGTGAAAGTTGATATCTGTACCACTAAATCTTCTCCTGCACTAACATTATTCTTCGTGTTCATTTAAGTCTTTTTTTCCCCTGTCCCTTGGCAAAGTTTAATACTTTTTCATACTTTTCCAGGACATTTAGTAATTTATTCAGATGTGTTTTTTATTTCTATTGCTGTTGTAAATAGGATTTTTTGCCACTATGTTTTTAGTTGTTTTGTGTTAAAGAATGTTATTGTCTGCACAACATTATAATTTTTGCTAAAAATTATTAAATCCTAGATAAATTGTTAAAATTAGTTGATTTCTTTAATCAACTAAAGATCTTTGTGTGATAGTGTTTCCAGTTGGCTCTCTAGACAGTCACTTCAACTGCAAACAATGAGACCTTCATCTCCTTCCTTCCCCGATGAACATTCATTTCTTTTATATTTAAAAACCTAATAAAACTTACAAAATGTCCCTTTAAATATTTTTCATGTAAGTTCTATGTTGTGTCCATCACAACTGCAGAGGGTAGAATTGGAGAGAGGCCTGGAAGGTGGAGAGCAGGTGACCTTCACAAAGTTGTATCCATGTTAAAGAAATGTCCCATTTCTTCTGGTTGGCATCATCATGAACAAAGGTTAAATTTTGTCAGATAACTCTCTGGCTTCCCCTAGGATCTTCATGTGTGTTTCTCCTGAGTCCTACACAAGTGATAGATGCCAGTCCATATCCCCTGCCTTGAAGGAGGTGAGGTCTTGGTACATCTTTCTCAAGTTTGAAATCTAAACTCAGAAACTGAGGGTTCATATCTCAGTTGTCCTGCAATCCCTGTGATTTCTCCAGGTCATGGGATTCTCAAAACCAGGTAAGGTCCATATGTGCAAAATCCCTGCACACACAAGGCTCACGGTTTTGGTGTCAATCATTTTTAAATACCTCTTTCCTCTAGGTGCCATTCATAATGTATTTTGGATTCTCACATCTATTTTCATAGGTAAAATTGACTTACAGGTTTCTTTGTATGTCTTTATCAAGCCCTGATATCAAGAATCTTCCCCTTTTAGAGGGAAATGAGAGGAAGGAGGGGGCAGGGTATGAAAGACTGTGGAATGAGGCAGACATAATTACCTTATGCACATGTATGATTACATGAATGGGTGAATCTACATCGCACACAACCATAGAAACAAAAATTGGTACCCCATTTGCGTACAATGAATCAAAATATAGTCTATAAAAATAAAACTAAAAAGAGAATCTTCTCATTTTATCAAATGAATTGAAAAGACATCTTTCTTTTCTATGCTCAGGAATTGTTTATGCAGAGTAAGTAACTATAGGTTCATACATAAACATAAAAGTTCTTGTGGAAGAATGAAAACAATAGCTTCAATGAATTCTATTTAACTCTGAAAATGGTTCAGAAATGCAGCATATGGATGGTTGAGAACTTCTTGTCCTCATTTCTTAATAAATGTGAGATTCAACTCCCTGAAAATGACCCTATGAGAGACCCACTGAGCAGTTGCTGATATGCACAAAGATAAACAGTCATGTTATTAGAATGAAGAGTAATTATAGTTTCATATATGTCATTAAACAGGTTTTGGGAAATATCTGGGTCTAAAATATTTGAATAGAAAATGTGTATTAGGTTTCTAAAGTGATAACTATGCTTTGATTAAAAAAATACACCACAATATGTACAATCTGAAAAATGAGAAATTACACTCCATTTATGTATGATCTATCAAAATGTATGAATGCATTCTACTGTCATGTACAACTCACTAAAGCAAATTTTAAAAGAAAAAAAAAATACATGACCAACACAAAGACAAAAGGGACTCAGCTGTGCAGACAATGCAATATTGTGTAGAAAAAGAGACCAAAGCCATGGCAAGAAACAAAAACTGAGTAGCCATAGAAAGAAAAAGTCATCATTCAGGTCCATCAGCAATAGTCAAAGCTGGGCCTTGGGGGAAATTTACCAAGCAACTGGATTCCACCAACCAGAAGGAAAAGTGTTCATTATCTTACTACTAACCCACCAACAAACCAACAGGAACCAGTCACATCCCTGTCACCCCAGTGTGGTTCAGCAGAATTCTTTTCTGTCTCAACAATGGGACAGAAGTTCTGGAGGAATCATGGTCCTTACATCATCAAGATGATTCACTCTTTTCTGTCTATTATGCACAAACCACTGCACTCCAGTGTTCTCAAAGCACAAGAGTCAAACAGATTTCATAGCTGTTTGCTTATAGGAGTTTGATCTGAGAGAGCTGCATCTCTTTCTGGGGTCCAGAAAGAAATCCCCACTGCAGAGAGTAAGTCCTGGGTTGAGCCAGGCAAGGGATCTCCATCATAGGAGACGTACTTACAGTTTAGTCATAGGGAGGACACAGGGAAACCGAGGAACATGAAAATCTTGCCCTGGTTCTCCCACTTCCTAGTACTTGGCTTGAGATCACATGATGCCAAGTAAGTCCCTAAATAAGTCAGGGTCCATAAGCTCAGCAATCAATGCATCTGCTCCTGGTGCAGGTTCT
This sequence comes from Sciurus carolinensis, assembly GCF_902686445.1. Lineage (NCBI taxonomy): Eukaryota > Metazoa > Chordata > Mammalia > Rodentia > Sciuridae > Sciurus > Sciurus carolinensis. Next base: position 58,624 of record NW_025920304.1, on the reverse strand, counting down.
CAGGTTCAAAGAAAGCAGACAGAGACACCAAGACTCACCTCGTGTAGGAAGGGTCCTGACTCCTTTACCTCAGAGGTGATGTGGGGATTCATTGACCTTCCCGTGTCCTTGTCCACTCAAGGGGAAGAGAGGAAAGGTCCAGCATGCCCATGCTTTGATTGCCAGAGACAGTGCAGAAACCAGTGGCCCCCATGCACGCCAGAGCTGCTCCTGGCACCACCCACCACTCACAAAAGAGGTGGATGCACAGCTGGTCTGGCAAACACTCAGGGTCAACAGGAGCAGGAAGGTCCTTCTCATTTTACCACCACACTTGAAGAGTCACAGCAGAGAAGTGTCTTTAAATGGCCCCCAACTCTATGAACAGCACACATTGGCTTCCTATGCTTTAAATGACTACTCTGTATAGGATTTCTTTTAAAATGTTGCTAATTAGAAGGACATTCAAGAGTGGCACTTAATATGTGGGAAAAGGTAGATTACAAGAGACTGAAAATCTTTGGGCAACTGTCATCTGCTGAGAGGTGCCAGCGTCAGCATTTATGTTGTGACTCCAGCCCAGTGGTTGTGACATGGGCATCCAGGCTTCTTGACATCTCCTGCTTAGTACACAGCACCCCATTCCAGCCATTGCCCCATCTGAGCTCCATCCCCACAGTCTATCCCTGTATCCTGGGGCAGGCTCTTCAGTGCTTCTCCTGGCCTCTCCTTGACCACATGGTGTCATTCCTTCTAGATCAGCATTTTCTCTCCATGGCACCTCTGCTGCTGTGTATGGAGCAAGGGAGAACAGGCACAGGGCATGGCATTTCCTACCCAGTAAGTCTGTTCAAAGTGGGAGTATTCATTTCCACAACAGCCTGACACAAATCAGGTAGCCCCCAAACAATTGAAATGTACAGTTTTGGGGGCCAGAAGTTTGTGGTGAGGTGGGCCGGGCTGGCTCCTCCTGTACACCTCATGGGAGTCTGCTATGCCCCCTCCCAGCTTCTGTGGCTGTGGTCCTCCCTGCTCCTGGTTGGCAGACCTATTGCTGCAGGGGTGCCTTGGTGCTTGGAGGCATTTTTCGTGCTCCTCCCAGGTATCCTCCTGTTTTTAAGATTACCAGCCATATTGGATTAGGGGCCCACTCTGCTCTGTAATGGCCTCAGTTAGTAATTACATTTCAAAGACCCCGTTTCCAAATTCAGTCACATTCTAAGGTTCCAGGAAGCACAGGAATTTGGGAGGACACTGCTCAACCCCACACAAGGGATCCAACCTTGATTTTTAACATGCAACCCTCAAATCCCTGTCAGGACCCTAGATGACCAACATTACAGAATTACTTACCCCAGTTGTCCCTGCTCAGGCCTGGGGAAACCAATTGACCACACAGAAGCCAATTCAACTGATGTGTTTCAGCAGATACTCACTGACAGTTTAAGTTGCCAGAAATCAGGTGGAAAGGGCAGCAAGGACAGAGTAATTTACAGAGAGTCCTGCTCAACGTGTGCCTCAGAAAGAGTTAAATTCAAAACACAAAGGCTCTGAAGTTAGTGAAGCCTCAAATGCTCAGGGAGCTCAACCTTGCTCCCCTCTCTGAGCACAATGCAGCAAATGCTGGTGGGAAAGGACCCCCAGATGAGCAGGAAGGCTTCCACTCCATCATGAGGAATTGTTCTCTGGAGTGGGGACCAGCCAGGATGTGCTTGAAGCACTTACCTATGTGCATGAGAAGGTTCAAATTTGTCCATCTTGAAATTTGCCTTTCTTTTGAAAGGGTAGTTATTTTAAAGTAATTTTTTCACAGGTGACGTCTTTTTCCGAGTGTTCAATAGATCACCCTTGGTTGCTTAAACAATTAAAATTTGTCACTAAAGAAAAATGTCACAATTCATTTAAATAACTGTTTACTAGAGGAAAGGGAGCCCTCCAGAGTCAGAACACTCCAGTGAAGCATGACTGCAGAGAAAGCCAGGGCCGGCTGCATCTGCCAACGCTGACACTGCTATTGTAAAATTAACCAAACAACTATTATTTGTTTTTTTCTTGTCAGAAAAAAATGTAGCTTGAAAATTTTCAACGACAATGTGAGTCTGAACATTTGTTACTTCTAATGGCCTATTTTCTCCTGGCAGATATAAAATTGAGGCACTTGTGTCATTTACCTGAATTTCTAATTAATGCAATGGCAAAAGAGAAATTGGATCAGGGGAAAAAGTTGAAAAATGTCTCTCTTGGCCCTTATGTCATCTGTCTTTGTTAATGTTCTCACTGTTTCCCCAGCAGCAAGTATGTGGGATCCCCATCTAGGTGGGACTGCTTCATGGGAGGAGGGAGAGACAGCAGTGGCTCAGACCTCAGGAACAGGCCACTTTCCATTGCAGCCACGAAAAGTCCCTGAACTAGCAGAGCCAGATCAAGTGGGCATTTCCCAAAGAATGTGCATCCTGCCTATGGGGAAGACCATGTGCCTCTCCACACTGTGCTCAGGCTGTGATCCCATCTTCAAATTCACAGTCAGGCTGCTAAGTGTGAACCTGTGGCATAAAATGAATCATGTGATGTTTGAAAATTCCTGGATATGGACAAGAGGAAGCAGTGACAGCAGGGGGTGGTCCCACCCCAGGGACTGAGGGTGAATGCTGGGTCTGAAAGTGTGGGCCTACTGGTGGTCCTGCAAGTGCAGGGGGAGAGGTAGCTGAGGAGCAGTGGGGGGTGACTCCTGTAGTCTTCTGGAACCACCAGGACCTGCTGCAGCAAATGGAAGGTGTGGGATAAGCTCAGAGGACCCTGCTGACCTTCAGTCAGCAGGTCAGAGAAGGATGGCAGATGTGGGTCCTTCTGCTGGTGACAAGGAGAGGTGTGGAGACAGTCTCAAGGGTGTGGCTGTGGCTTCCCTAGGGTAATTTTGTCCCTACCTAAGACTTACTTCTTTTTCCAACTGCGCTTTTGCTTTTCAGGATTGTAACATGAATTTCACTTGTACATAAGTAGTATTTGCATAATTTCCTGTTAGCTTTCTAAGGATGTTTGTAATTTTGAAAGAAAAATGGAAACAATGTAACATTTTAACAGGTCAATGGAGCACCTGTACCTTGTGCTCAGCCTGAGCTCCATCCCCTCCTCCATGAGCTTAGTCTCCAGGTCCAGGTGTGGCTCAGAGGGTTGTGGCTCAGAAGGCTGAGGACTCCAGGGGAACAGGACTACAAAAGGCCCAGCCATGCTTATGCCAGGTGATCCACCCTGTCAAGGAGCCAGCTGTCCCCCCAGGCCTGCCCCATGGGCAGCAAGGATGAGGAGGAATAGAGCTTCTCCATCATCAGCACCTAGCCCTGGCACTCTACCCAGAGGGCAGGGAGGTGTGCTTCTCCTCTTATCCCAAGCAGCCCTTTGGGGTACAGCTGTAGGGTTGAAGGTCTTGGTCAGCTTCCAAGGAGAGAATTAGCACTCCCAATTCTCCAGTGAAGATGACTCTGATCCCCAGCCCCAACTCACCCTTCCAAAAGGTCAGGAAGCTGACAAGCTCAGACATGGGCCAGCTGCACCAGTCCAGCAAGAATCCACAGAGCACAATAAAGTCCCAGGAGGATGGCTGCCCCAAGCTGGATGCCCAGGAGCTGGCCCAGAAAATACTGGAAGAGATGCAGAGTCACCTCATTGCAGGAGAGTGACTCAAGAGAAGTGCACCCAAGGGTCCCGGGCAAGACCCAGGAAGATGTGCTGGCATCCCCAAGCACCCTGGTCTCCAGAGCCTCAGAAACTCACACCTTCAGCAGGCCTGTCCTCTCTCATCAGAAGAGCCAGCCATTGACTGTCACCACAGCCTGTCTAGGAGCTCATCCCTGCCCAAGGTGAGCTCTGGGTACAGCAGCCCCACTTCTCAAAGTGAGCAGTGGCCACCCTTCCCCTGCAACTCCCAGGTCTCCCTGTCCAACAAGCTGCTCTTTAAATGGAAGTGCTCCAGCTCTCCCTACAGCACCCACATTTCTTATCTGTTCCAGAGAAATCTAAAAATTGACACAGTGGACTACAAATAATCCTGCTTTACACTTAGACCCCCAGATCCTCTTCTCCATCCCACCTATCCAGGCAGTTGTCCCTCTCTCACCCTGCCAGGATTATAGAGTATTACTATTCTCCATTTGCAGGTTGCCAGGCTCAGAAGAAGAGGAGGTTCATAAAGGACAATCTTTATGTTGAAAAGTAGCATTCCTATTTCTCTCCATTTGCTTAGCCCTATGGTTTTGGGTTTATAATCCTGCATTATCAGAAATGAATTTCATCCAATATTGAGATATTTATTAAATGGGTAGCAATTGTGCATTTGAGCTTCAAAGAATAATAATACTCTATATAATTATCCCCAATATACTTATATTAAATAAAATGTTTTGAAATTCTAAAGTAACTTTACATCCCAGAAGCAGAACTCAGAATCTACCCTTTAGTTAGGTGAGACCTGTCTGTCAGGGTTTTGAGTGTACAGAAGTTTTTGAAGTACAGATATTTTCTTTTTGAACAAAAATGCAAAAATAAAATAAAATTTGTATGTAATCGAGAAAAATTGATGATTCTTATCTATCATTTCAAGTCATTCATTATTCATTCCACAAATATCTGCTAAGAGTTTATGTTGTTATAAATAGAATCAAACAATACAAAAGAAGCAGAAAGTTAAATTAAGGGTTAAAAAGCTTATAAAATAAAGTGTACTCACCTAGATGCCATTATTTCCTGAACACATACAATCATTACAGTCCAGTAACTAGCCAACAAGGACCCCCTGGCCCCTCATACCCTCCTGAGACCTGCCTTGGCCAGCCCTGGGGTGAGAGGGCCCCAGGCATCCACTGTCCTGAGGTCTCTACTGTGCTGGCTGTGGCTGACTGAGTAGGAGCAGGGCAGGCAGCAAGACTGGACACTGTGTGCCGGCAGACCTCAGGAACATCTGTGAGTGCCCATCACTCCCTCTCCTCATGAAGGCAACCCAGGAGCCAATAGGTAATGTGAACTAATGTCAGTGAGGTCAGTAAGGTCACAAGCAGGGCAGAGTGATAGAGGAATACAGCAGTCGAAAGAAGAGAAGAAAGACACCAGAGACTGGGAAAGTCCCTAAAGAAGCCCCATCCCAGGTCCCTCTGCAGGGCCAGGCTTCATCCTCTCCCTGGGATCAAGTTGTCCTAACTGTGGATGCAGTTTAGAAATGGGCAGGGGAAGGCTAGTGAGTCAAAATGACTACAGACAGAAACCATGGCTAGGGAAAAAGATCTGTGCACAGGAGCTGAGAGGACATATGTCATAGGGTCTAGGTCATCTCCCATTCTCCTCTTGTCTTGTACACTCTGACATGAAATAAATAAAATCCCATGTGTATCCTGCCATGGCCAGTTCCTCTAATGGTTCGTACCACTCCCTTGTCTCCTGGGGACAGGATGCTAACACTGCTCCCCGGTTCCTGAATCAGTAGGTTCCATCTCAGAGGAACCAAACACATGAACAGCCTATATGGTGCACATTCTCCCCAGCCTGCCCATCACAACTACTTCATCTCTCTTTCCTAACTGGACTGTCCTCAATGCTCCAACTCAGCCTTCCTCTTCTCTCTCAAAACAGCCCCTTAAATCAGGTTTTTTTCTTCCAAAACATCAACAGCTACCTCCACAATGCAAAACTCAGTAGTCAATTCTGATTTCTTTGGCATGTAGTAAAAAGGATGACCTACAAGGTCCTCTAAATGTTTGATCTGCATCTAATTAAACTTTAAGATGTATGCCAATAACTACCAATTTACTTTAAACACAGGGATTATCAGAGCAAGTTACACAGTACCATGAGAAAATAGTGAGGTGAATTCAGAGGAGTCACCACCTCTCCACAGAAGACTTTTTAATAGAACTTTTTGCATGATAAAAATCTGATGACCACAGTAGCCATGCAACACACAGCACAGGTAGCTCAGCTAATGAGCAACAGGAATGTGGTTACCAAGATCAGGAATGAATGTGAACTGGAATTCAATTTTTATGTATATAGAAATAGCCACATGAGACAACTGACCTCTGTCTCATACAGCACAATGAGGCTAGTGGCATGAATGCGTGAACAAGCCACATCAGAACAGAAACACAAGGGAAGCAACAGTTCAGAAGCAAAAGAAGCATAAGGTTAGAATTTGTCTCTTCTAGAGCATCATAAAAGGATAGTATATCAACAAGAATACTCATCATGGCTCAGGAAATTTCTAGGATGTCCCAGGGTCCCTGAGAAGCACTCAGGATCCACTGACCCCATCTTCAGAGTTCACATAGAGCAGAAATCTTATTTATACCTAACCTGGAATATGTCCTCAACTGATAATGGAAAAGATAGAACACTGCCCATTTACACAATCTTTGAAAAATTTTTTGTAGTAGTAGATAGAGAGCATGCCTTTATTTTTATGTGGTGCTAAAGATCAAATCCAGTGCCTCACATGTGCTAGACAAATGCTCTGCCACTGAGTTATAGTCCCAGCCTAATATTATTTTATTTTTCTGAATGAAAAATTATGTTTAAATTATGTTTAAAATGCTTATGTAGAAAAACAAATCTAACCAAATCAAGATGGTGTTGCCTAAATTTATCAACAAAATTCAAACACAACAGTTACACCTGAAAACTGAGAGTGGAATATGGTTATGTTCTTCTATAAAACTGATCTGGAATTGCACACAGTAATGCTTCCAGAGGCTAGAAATATCATACAAGAAATTTTCCAGTTACCTTAGAGTCCCTTAAGGTAACAAAGTGAGAATCTAATTTCAGAGTCAAGATAAGGTTAAGATTTTAACATAGCTAATTGGTCCACAGGACTGGCACCCCTGCTACTACCAAAAGAAAATTATTTTCCATTTTGAAAGGGAAATTGTTTTGAAACTTTCAAGTTCCAAATTACAAGCATCTAGACTCTTTAAAGCACAAGCACAGGCACTAGACACATGAGGATGGGTAAAATTTCATCCAGGTTCTTTATCAAACTAGATGTCATGAAATCTGGTTTCATTTTCCACTAATTGTTGACCTTTGAGAGGAGGCAAATAGGTTCTCAGATATGCCCCTCTTGAGGATTAATTCAGTAAAAATAAATGATGTTTTTGAAGTTGGGCATGTCAACACACACCTGTAATCCTAGCAACATGAAGTTTAAAGCTAGCCTGGATGACTTAGTGAGACCCTGCCTCAAAATAAAATAAAAAGAGAAGGGGATGTGGCTCAATGGTATGGTGCCCCTGGGTTTAAAACTCAGTATAGAAAAATAAATTATCCCTAGTATCACAGAGAATGTAAACTTATTTGAAAATAGATTAGCTGTAGATGTAGTCCAGGTAAGATGAGGTCATCACCATTATTCTATAGAATAACCAAAATCTCCACTAGAAAACTTCTAGAACTCTAAATGAATTCAGCAAAGTAGCAGGATATAAGAAAAACACCCATAAATAAATTGCATTCTTGTATATCAGTGATGAGTCAACTGAAAAAGAAAGTAAAAAAACTACCCCATTCAAAATAGCCTGAAAAAATTTGTGAATCAATTTAACAAAGAGGTGAAAGACATCTACAATGAAAATTACAGAACTCTAAAGAAACAAACTGAAGAAAATCTTAGAAGCTAGAAAGACTTCCCATGTTCTTGGACAGGCAGAAATAATATTGTCAAAATGGTCATACTACCAAAGGTGTTATACAGATTTAATGCAATTCTTATAAATGATATGAAGATGTTCTTCAGAGAAATTGAGAAACAGTCATGGAATTCATTTGGAAAAATAAGAGGCTGAGAATAGCCAAATCAATCCTCAGTGAGAAAAGTGCAGCAGGAGGCATCATAATACAAGAACTTAAATTATAATACAGAGCTAAAGTAACAAAAATGGCATTAGCACAAAAACAGACATGTAGACCAAGAGAACAGAAGAGAAGACATACACAAACCAACACACATACAGTTATCTCATACTACACAAAGGTTCCATAAATGTATACTGGAGAAAAATAGCTTCTTCAGTAAATGGTGCTTGGAAAACTGAAATCCATATGTAACAAAATAAAATTAGACCTATATATCTCACCCTGCAAAAATCAACTGAAAGAGATCATGGATTGTGCCTACTAGAAGAAAAAATAGGTCCAACTCTCCATCATGTCAGGTTAGGAACCAAAATCCTCCACAAGACTCCTAAAGCACAAGAAGTGAAATAAAAAACCATTAAACTGGATTCCATCAAACTGATTCTGTGATGTTTTGCAGCACCAGAAAAAATTAAAAAGTATGAAGTGAGAGTCTACAGATTGGGAGAAAAAGTTTTCCACCTTCATCTCAGAGCATTAATATCCAGGATATATAAAATCTAAAAAAATTAACATGGAAAAACAAACCAATCAATAAATGGACAAAGGAACTGATCAGAAACTCACAGAACAAGAAATAAGATCACTCAACAAAGATATGAAAAAAATGTTCATCATCACTAGACATTAGAGAAATACATATTAAAACTACACTGAGATTCCATCTCACTCTTGTCAGAATGGCAATTTATTAAGAGTACTAGTATCATTACATGTTGGTGAGGATGTAGGGAATAAGGTACACTCATACATTGTTGGTAGGACTGAAAGTTGGTGCAACCACACTGGAAAGCAGTATGGAGATTCCTCAGAAAACCTGGAATGGAATGACCCAGTAATCCCACTCTTCAGCATATACCCGAGGACTTAATATCAGCATACTATAGTGATGCTGCCATATCAATGTTTATAGCAGCTCGATTCACAATAGCTTAGCTATGGAACCAACCTAGGTGTCCTTCAACAGATGAATGGATAAAGAAATTGTGGTATATTTACACAGATGGAATATTTCTCAGTCATACAGAAGAATGAAATTATAACATGTGCTGCTAAATGGATGGAACTGGAAACTATAATGCTAAGCAAAATAAGCCAATCCCCCAATCCAAAGACCCAATGTTCTCTCTGATATGCAGATGCTGACTCATAATAGGCTGGGTGAGGGAGGGATTTTGGGAAGTTCATTCAGATGGAACAGGATGGAGGGGGGACAGAGGGGGATGGGAATGGGAAAGACAGTAGAATGAACTGGACATAACTTTCCTGTGTTTACATATTAATACACAACCAGCATAACTCCACATCATGTACAACCACAAGAAAGGGATGTTATAGTCCATGAATTATAATGTCAAAATACACTGTTCTGTCATGTATAACTAAGAAGAACAATTAAAATATATGAATCAAAAATTGATAGAATATGGACTGGGATCATATCTCAGTGGTAGAGTGCTCATCTAGCATATATGAGGTACTGGAGTTTCATTCTTAGCACCACAAATAAAAAACAAAATAATGGTACAAGGTGTACAACCATAGAAATGAGATTATGTACCCCATTTGTGTACAATGAATCAAAATACAGACTGTAAAAAATTAAAAGCTATGTAAAATAATTTTAAAATGTAGAATAAAACAATGAGATAATAAAAAAATCCAAACATCTAATTTTACAAAAAATAAATAAATAAAGGTATAAGCTACCACTTTGCTACACTTTTCAAAAAAATTGACACAATATATAGGAAACATGCCAAACTCATAATTATATTTAGAGATTTTAACATACCTATTTCAAAAAATAAAGGATATAGATGAAGTTGTCAGGGTAACCCTAATCTAGTGGAGACGTTATATAAGGAAAATTTGGACATGGCACAGACATGCACAGAGGGAAGGCAAAGAGGGAATCTGACAACTGGATTTGAGAGTTTTACTCTCCAGACCTGTTAAAAAATAAGTCTCTGATTTTTAAACCATTCAGTTTTGCCTGGCATGGTGGCACACACCTGTACTTCTAGCAGCTCAGGAGGCTGAGGCAGGAGGATTGAAAGTTCATCTTAGCAAGACCCTGTCCCAAAATTTAAAAAAAAAAATAAACAAAAACAAAAAAACTGGGGATGTGATTCAGTGGTTAATCACCCAGAATTCAACCCTGGTGCCAAGAAACAATAAACAAAAAGCCCAGTCAGTCTGCCCTATTTGTGTAGGCCTAGGAAATGAGTACACCAGTAACAATTACTTCTCTCTGTCACCCCCAGGGAGCCTAAATTCCACTCTCTCTAGGAATGTGTTCATTCTAGGTGCCTCTAGAACCAAAATCATATAAATTTTGTCCATTGGAACTGGCTTATTTGACTTAGCATAAATTCCTCAAGGTTTGTACCATGTATCAGAATTTCATTTATTTTTATAGATGAAAATATCCATTGTATGACAATGTATTTATGCAGTTTTCTTTTGATGGACATGGGTGCTTTCTATCTTTTTATTTGGGATAATGATGCTATGAACATAAATAAGTGTCTATTGAACAATGTCTTTGGGGTCTAACATAGGATACATAAGGGGTTGAATTTCTGGGTATGTAGTTAGTTTGTACTTTCATGCTGCTTTGGGGTCATACCATGCAAGGACTACCTGCCCAAAGTTTAAAAATGTAAAACTTTTTCCCTGTTTTTCTTTTTAAGTTTTGGGATTTGGAGCTTATATTTAGGTCCATGGATGATCTTTGGAACCAATTTTAATGTAAGTAATGGTCTACATTCTCTTTTAAAACCAACTTCCTTCCTTTCCTTTCCTTCATCTTTTCTTTCCTTCCTTCCTTCCTTTCTCCTTCCTTCCTTCTTCCTTCTCCCTCCCTCCCTCCTCCCTCCCCTTATTTCCTTCCTTCCTTCCTCCTTCCTTCCTTCCTTTCTCCTTCCCTCCTCTCTCTGTACCAGGGATTGAACCTCAGGGACACTCAACCACTGAGCACATCTCCCGTCTTTTTCTGTATTTATTTAGAGACAGGGTCTCACTGAGTTTCTTAGGGTCTCACTAATTTTCTTATTCTGCCTTTGAACTTGTGATCATCCTGCCTCAGCCTTGTGAGCCACTGGGATTACAGGCATGCAGCACTGCACCTGACTTCTTTCTTTCTTAATTATTTTTTCATCTGGCAATCCAATTTGTCCACTATGTGTTGGAAAGACAAGCTTTTCTCCACTGAGTAAAACTTTGTAAAAATAAACAAACAAAAAACTAAAAAATCACATGCTTCCAGTCAATTTGAAGTAACAGTGTCCATGTTTACATTCCTGTCTGAAACCAGAGAACAAAACATAAGAAAGAGTTGTCCAGATACTTGGGCTAACTGACCTTGAGAGATGGGAAACAAAACAATTAACTCTGCAGTTCCCCTAGTTAACAACCCTGAGTGTCTCCAGGACAGGGAGCAGAGGAAAACTTGGTGGAGAACAGTGGATTCTGCAGGCAATAAATAGCTGAGCATGAGGAGAACAAGGCAGAATAACAGTGAGGAGAGAGCACAGGAACCTCTGGAGATTGCAATAGTCATCCTTTGGCATCCAGCCTAGAAGTGAACAGCATATGCAGGTGAGGATGACACCAAAGCCTGGGAGAGAGAACAATCCATAGAAAAAGCAGTCATGAAATCCATCCTGAAAAAAAAAAAAAGTCCTAGAATAGTCAAAGAAATGCTTAGGGAGAAAAGTGAACCAGACCTTAAATTATACTACAGGGCTACAGTAACAAAAGCAGCATGGCATTGGCACCAATATTGACATGAAGATCAATAGTATAGAACAGAAGACACACAGATGAACCCACATAAATACAGCATCTCATCCTAGACAAAGGTGCCAAAACCATACCCTGGAGAAAAGAGAGCCTCCCAACAAATGATGCTGGAAAAACTGGAAATCCATTTGCAACAAAATGAAACTAGATACCCATCTCTCACCCTAAACAAACCCAAAGTGGATCAGGGACCTAGGCATTAGACCAGAGATTTTGCACATACTAGAAGAAAAAGTAGGCCCAACTCTCCTTCATGTCGTCGTAAGAACCAAATTCTTCATCAAGATTCCTAGAGTAGGGACTGGGGACATAGCTAGTTGGTAGAGTGAGTGCTTGCCTAGCATGCACAAAGCACTGAATTTGATCCCCAGCACCAACACCAGAAAATAAAACAAAACAAAAAAACACGTTCTAAAGTGCAAGAAGTAAAATCAAGAATCAATGGGACGGTATCAAACTAAAAAGCTTCACAGCAGAGTAAACAATCAAGAACATGAACAGAGATCCCACAGACTGGGGAAAAAACCTCTGACACCTGCACCTCAGATAGAGCAGTAATCTCCAGGTATATAAAGAACTCAAAAACTCTACACCAAAAACCCAAATGACCCAATCAACAAATGGGCAAAGGAACTAAACGGGCATTTCACAGAAGCAGAAACATGATGTCAGCAAATATATGAAAACGTGTTCAACATCACAAGCAATTAGTGAAATGCAAATCAGAACTACACTGAGGTTGCATCTTACCCAAGTCAGAATGGCAACATCAAGAATACAAGCAACAATAAATTTTGATAAGGATTTGGGGAAAAGGTACACTCATATGTTGCTGGTGTGTCTTCAAATTGGTACAAGCACTCTGGAAAACAGTAGGGAGGTTCCTCAGAAAATTCGGAATGGGAACCACCATTTGACTGAGTCATCCCACTCCTTGGCATATATCCAAGACTCAAAATCAGCCTACTACAGTGACTTGGTCACATTAATGGGTATAGCAGCTCAATTCACAAGAGCCAAGCCATGGAACCAACCTAGGTGCCCTCAACAGATGATCAGACAAAGAAAATGTGGTACACATACATGAAGAAACATAAGCCATAAAGAAGAATAAAATTATGGTGTTAGTTGGCAAATGGATGGAACTGGAGACTACCATGCCAATTGAAACAAGCCAATCCCAAAAACACAAGACTGAATGTTCTCTCTGATATGTGGATGCTGACTCACAATAGGTGGTGTGTGTGTGCTCACGTGTGTGTGTGTGTGTGTGTGTGTAGTTTCATCAGATTGGACAGGAGGACATAAGGGGAAGGAAGGAGGGTTTGAAATGGGAAAGACAGTAGAATGAATCAGACATAAATTTACTATATGTTCATATATGAATACACGATTGGTGTAAGCTCCACATCATGTATAACTAACTACAAGAATGGGAAGTTATGCTCCATGTATGTATGATATGTCAAAATACATTCTGCTGTCATATATAAAAAGAAAAAAATTGAAAAATTGAAATGCTCAATTAAAAATTATACCTTAAGTACATATCACATTATAATTAAGAACAAATGCATTTCTGAATATGTGGCAAGGATAAAAGCCAATTGTCCTTATGTAAATCATAAGAAATTTATAAATGATTAGAAGTGCTATGGGTAGGTCAACATATATTTACAAAGAGAAAATATAAACTAATATACCTTACAAATAATTCTATAAGTTATTAATTTTTATTAGATGTAATCACTTTATACAATAGCCATTTTCTCATTTTATACATTATATCTGATAAGTCTTTATTGTATTTTTCTCAAGTTTAGAATTTTTGTTAATTATCTTATTTCATTTCAAATGCAATAATAATTATTTAAATTCACTGATTTCTTAGGTTACTTGACAAACTTCTTTGTTTCATATCTCTTTTTACTAAATAATTGTTTTCAACATATTAATCTTCAAAAATGTTTTAAGAAAGTTTGATTTTAAAACCTAAGTAAGGTCATGTGCCCAGTGTAATATCATTTCCTTTAGTTACAGACCACATTTACCATGGTGGTCCCATAAATGATATTGCCTAGTGAGGTCATATCTATCTTAGTTTATGTAAATACATTCTATGAAGTTCACACAATGAACAGATAACTTTACTATGTATTTACCAAAATGTATCCTTGTTGTTAAGTGATCCATGACTATAATCACAAATGAGAATAGACAACAAAAAGAGAAGTTCAGAAAGACAATAATGTAGGTTTCTCAAGAACATTGTAATGTAACAACCACAGAAAGCTTTAAGCAATAAAAACCAAAAACAGAAAGTTAAACTTAAAAAAATTTCCATTCAAAACACCAAATAAAACATGCATCAAATTATCATCTTTACTAAATTATTAATTATATAAGAACTTCCCACTCTTTTGGAGTCACAAATTACCTCCCTTAACCATCCCCATACATAAATACACCCAAATTATCATTAGATTATAAATTTCAAAATACCATAACGTCTATATACTAAGATTCACAGTTTCTGGACTTATTTTTAGATAAGTGCTTTCAAAACCCTGTTGAGCAAAAAATAAATATCTTATACAGATGTCATTCTTTTAAACTAATAAGTGTTAGGCATTAGTTTGTCATCTGAGGTTAAATCAGTACTGCTTATAAAGGTCTCTCATCTTCAAAATCTTATTTTCCAGAACTATTAAGTAAACCTAACCTAAAATCATCTGACAAATGAAAAAGAAAATAAATATAAACCATTGTTAGCTAATGTTTATTCTGAAAATACAAGACAGCTCAACATTAGAAAATCTAGTTACAGAGCACATTGAACTAAAAAAAGATAACAAACATTATTATCTCAAAAAACTAGAAAAGACATTTTGCAAAATAAACACTAAATAATGACAAAACTCAAAATAGAGAACACCTTTAATAAAGGGAAGCTACCAAATACCTTTAGCAAACATTCTTAAAAAACAGTCTTACTAAAGTCAAGATCAGGCAAGTTTGCCTCTTTTAATACCCTCTATGCCAGGTGATACCCATTTAAGGAGACACTGCAGTAGACTGGTTAAAAACTCAGGTTGTGGTTCCAGATTGCCTGAGTTTATGTTCTGGCTAGCTGACTAAACTTGAGTTAGTAATCACCTTTCTATCTCTCACTATATTCACTTTTAAATACATAGTCGTACCTATACCTCATGTGTTGGTTTAGAGGATTAAATGTGATAAAGCATTCAAAGCACTTAGAACACCTAGCACATACTAAGTACTGAATAAATGATACGTAGATGACAAAACACATTTTTCCCCAATTTTTTCATTTCTTTAAAAGAGATTTATTTTAAAGCAAAATTAAAAATGGTTGTATCTGTTCCAGTAAATCCCCCCCCCCCGCTTTTTTTTGGTCACTCACCTTGTGTAGATGTTGCCTTCTTGGCTTCAACCTGCAGAGCAGCAAGGAAAGTGACCTCCTTTATTCTGCCATCATGCTGTTCAGGATTTACATCTTAATTTAGAAGGTCCTCCTCTTAGAGCAGTGAGAGGACAGCACTGACAGCCACAAAACACCTTTCAGGGAAGCAGCTGAAACACCAGAAAGACTAGGCTGCACAGAAGCCTTGAGCACCCTCCGCAGCTGAGGAGTTTGAAAGTCCAAGGGAGTCCGCGTTAGAAGATGGAGCAGAAGCAATAAAAGGCACTGGCACTTCAGCGCTTCCAGCAGTTGCAGTGAAGGGCTGTCACACCTGAGGTGGGGTGTACAACCAAGCGGAGTTAGCGCCCTGCTGGCGTGCAGACGCAATGGTTGTGGTGCAAGGACCGCGCAGGCGCGGCAGTGGCTGGGAGGCGGGACTGCACATGCGTCTTTGGAGGAGGTAGCGGTGGCAGCTGAAGATGGTCTGATCAAGGACTTGTGAGTGCGTTGGTGGGCGCGAAAAGGGTCTGGGACTAGTCAGTGGGAGACTCATTGATTCAGAGAAATTATGGAATATTCCTAAGATGTATTGAACTCCCTACCAGCTGCTCCCCATCTCCCCAGGGAATACTCCCGGTCCAACTCAGGGCCTTCAGCAGCACGGCACCCAGAACCTCCGGGTATTGTGGTGGTAATACGGCGGTCCTCTCCCCGTGCACATGGGTGGCGGCCTGCGGGCTGGCGTGTGTCTCTGGAAGGCATAACGGGGAGTTTCCACTGGGACCATTCTCACCCGGGTCTGCTTGGGGGCTTTCCCAGGGCCGCTGGTGGGCAGAACTGCAGCTTCCTTCAGAGCTCTGGGAAACTCGGTGGCCTGATGGTCATTTGTCGCCCGGGGTGGAGTCTGCTTCTCACCCACTGGAGATGTGATTGCCAGGTGAAGGCAACCCTGACTCCTGGAGATTGTCATCCTGAAGTTCATGTGGCAGCCAGTAGAATAGATAAGCCGTACTCTGCTGGGAAGCTCAGTTGCATCACTGGAGAGCCTTCTCCCTGCTCACTAGTCTCACCCCCATACGACTTGGCTCTCGCAGCCCCACCTACTTCAGGAGGTGAAGGTGAGTCTTTAAACACATGCCATGTTAAATGGAGGGGTTTTCGGGTTCATCAGCGGCCAAGTGATTTTGCTGAAAACTTTAGTTTTTCTCACTATCAGGGCTTGTTAACATCGCAGAAAATCTGGTTGGCAGTAAATGTTAAGCTGTCACACCTGGTTTCTGACCTGTCTATCCGTTTCATGGGCGGCTAGGGATTTTTAGTATGACCTGTTGTTTATGTTTTGTTTGTTTTCCTCCCAAATTCATGTGTTCATTTTAAATTCTTAAAAAAATTTTTTGACTTAAAGTAGCTGTTTCCAAACACCCTAATTTTAGTTAATTGTCCAACTATTAAAAAGTCACTGATGTCACTTCCCTGCTTAAAACCATCCAAAGACACACTGTCTCTTCAGAATAAAAATCAGTCTTTACAATAGTCTGCAGGCCTTACACTGTTTTATTCCCTGCTGTAACCCCATTTACTAGGTTTTCTGTGCCCAGTCCAGCCTCAAAAGATTCCTTGCTGTTTCTTCACTAATCTACATGTGAGTGGAGGACCTGTTTACTTTGGTTCCTTCTGCCTGAAGTGTGCTTTCCTCAGTTCAGTTACTCACCTTTTTAGGTCTTTGCTCAAATAACACCTCCTCAGTGAATTCCTATTTTCCTAAATGTATTCTTTTTTTAATATACTTTTATTTATTTATTTATTTTTATGTGGTAATGAGGATTGAACCCAGCACCTCACATTTGCTAGGTGAGCACCCACCACTGAGCCACATCCAGCCCTAAATGTATTCTTAATTCAATTAAGTTCTGCAAATTTGCCCATTTTTCTCACTCTCCTAGACCAGATTTTTAAATAGTCTCTAGCACATTGTAGGTGCTCAACAAACACTTATTAAATGAGTTGATGAAAACCTACAGTTTTTTTTCAGTGACAATGTTTCTATGAAAAGATATTTTTGCCTTTTTATGTAGAGTGAAGTTTTCTAATGAAAGTTGATTTATAATACTAAACTTTGGTTTATGTAAAACTTTTCCTCCAATTTTTTTAGTAGTGTATCATACATTTGTTATTTTAATATCTGATGTAGGTAATAACAGATATTAAGAAAAATTGAGGATATAATACAGGAGGAAATTGGCTTGGCTAAAAACCACATAGAGTGTTGTAGGAATGCTCTTATCTCATATATCTACTCATTATTTTTCTTCTATTGGAATTATCTTGTCCTTCCAAAAATGTGAATTAAGTGTTCAGTTGATCCTTCAACAATTATATAAGTAGTACCAAACTAGCTCTTGGAAAGTAGTTACCACTGAGAATTTGTACACTAGCCTTTTTGCAAATCTTTTCCTTTTGCTATGAAAATTTAAATGCACTGAGATAATGAAAGTTGAATTGTGCCCAAAGTCTAATTATTTTTATAAGGTGTACATTGCCATTCTGGATGTTTACTTCTCTTGTATGTCTTTCCTAGGTATTTTTTTAACAGACTTTTCTTTAGGTAAAGACTATTTCTTACTTAAGCGTTCCCTGTTTCAAGTACAGAATATGGCCTAGCATAGTTATGTACTCAGTAATGTTGAATGAGAAAATGATGTCTTCCTACTTTTTCAGTCAGCTTTCTAAAAATGTTTTGGTCAGGAGCAGTGAATAGGTCATTCCTATATTAAAGATATTGGTAAACTAGAATACTTTGGCAAATATTTTTTTGTCCTACAAAACTCTTAATTTGATAAAAACTAAAAGGTTATAAGTGACTTTCAGTCTGAATTAATTCCCTTCCATTTATTACTAAAGCAGTAGATGAAGTTGCCTTTAGTGAAATGGAAAAAAAAAATCACAAGGATTTTCAGAGAAGTTTGTAAATTTTCAAATTGCTCTGAAAATTGAATTATGCTTTTGAAAAATCACAGTCTGTCAGTTCCTTTTCAAATTTATTTTTTTACTACGCTAATTCTGAAGTTTCTTAACTCATCACTCTGAATGTCTTAATTTCATTTTATAAAGAATTTTCTTTGAATATGCTACTAAACAAAAATGGGGATCATCATACTAGTATGTATTTGTTGAAATTACTCAACTATGATTCCTTTGGTTTTGTGAAACTTCAGGGAATACTTTTCTTTCCTTTCCATCCCTTCTCTATAGTCCCCTTGATTCAGGCCTTTATTAGTAACACTTCAGGAGACTCTCAAAATACTTGTTTTCCTCATTCTTCTGACCCTTAGTGCTTTTAACCACCTCTGGACAACTGTAGTTACATCATTTACCTCGTGGCATAACCTTTCAGGACCCCTTTTTCCTGATTAATTCATTTAATTCATAACGTAGTGTTCCAAGCCCTGAAAATGTATCCCAACCTTTGTCTTTTTAACTTTTCATCCCGCAGTGTATGTCCCATTTACTGAGACAGGAAGCAAGTTAGTATGCACCCTGAGGGAACAACTAAGATGTTAGGGATTTTTAGCTATGGAGGGACTTAGGATAAGTTTACTCTTGAGAATTGAAACTAGTGACCCTTGTATCTTTGAGATTGCCATAATTTTTGTTATTGTCAGTAAGAAAGAGTGATGAGTGACACTTAGTGGAGGGGGAGGGAATAACAGGAGGTGTGTTTGATTCACATTGGAGGTTAAGATTATGTGAACATTCAGGGTAAATATTTGAGGGGAATATGGAGAGGGGGCAGAGGTGCTGCTGAAATGAAAACAAAATGTGACATTCTGGGGCATACAAATACCCTCTTCACATTGTGTAAAAGAAAGCCAACAGAATGTGTAGGTTAAAACAAATCATCACTAATGTAAACAAGAAACAATTGCTTTAAGATAAAAGGAAGTAGATGCCAGCTGAAAAGAAATTTGAATGAGTAAAATTATAGGGAATTTTCTGTAAAAAGACAACTGAGGTGACTGTGAAGTGTGCGTGTGTATGTGTATGTATTTTCCCCCTCTTTAAATAAAAGTCTAAGGGGAACCAAGTAGGGGGAAAAGGAATTTGCTGTCTTGGAACTCAGTATTATAAGACAATTAAGATACAGAAATGACTTTGGTTTTCAGACTTTATGGCAGAAATGGTTAAGGGTGGAAATAAGGAATCTCTCTGTAAAAACCTAGAGAAAATGCAGTATTCTTATGTATAGTAATATACAATAATATATTTTTAAAATAATTCCTCAATACTGTATTATAGGTAAACTGGATTATAAACATATCCTTTTAGTGTGTCCAATAACAAAATTCTTGGAAAGGATCAAACACCTATCAACCTTATTGAATCTACCCTGGAAAAAGTCATTGTATTATTAAAGTTCAAGGTAGTTTCCTGAATAAAAAAAATTTAATATTAATTTGAAAGGATATCCCTTACTTTTGTCTTATTAATCTTGAACAATTGGGTAGTAGAGAAACAGTTTCTGGAAACATTTTTTTCATGAAATTCAAGATATGTATTCTGTGAGAAGTATCATAAAAACAGAATGCACAGCATGTATGTGGTGAATGAAACCATCTAAGAATTTCATGGGGGCATCCTAACCAGCCTAAAAATAATACATTCTGTACCCTGCAATTTTCAATGATGAGTTTTTTTTTTTCTTTCTTTCTTTTTTCTTGTTTCTTTAAGTATAAGAACTGCTGCAACTGCATCTTTGGGGTCCTGGAACAACAAGGACACTCAGTGCAAATGATCACTGGGATTCAGGAGAGGTAGCTTTTTTCCTGAAGTTTAAAAATCCTTGCTTAGGGTTTTAGGAATTGCAAAGACTCCCTTGCATAAATGGCATAATTTTATTTTCAGATTCAAGAGTCCTAACAGCTGAATCATTGGATTTAAAGTGAAAGATCCTTTAAATCTAGAGATCTGTGTTTTAAAACCATTCACGTGTAATATGTATTCTTTTATCATTTTAGCAGTATGGCTTTGCCATGTTCTGTTTAGGGGGTTATTCTGAATCATTTTATTGTCATAATTTACTTTGATATGTTAGTCTAAACTCATATCTTGTTCGTGTTCATTTTTTTATTTCAGTCTTGTAGCAAAATTAATTGTAGTATATTACAGATAATCAATTGCAAACAAATTTCTGTTACACTGCTTTGTGTTTGCATAGTTTGAAGAATGAAATCCAAAGGAGGATGGCAAGTTCAAGTTCCGCCTCAACATTTTGGAGAAGCCCTATGCAACTAAGCCAGACCCTGTCTCAAAATATTTATGAAGGGGTTGGAGATGTAGCACTGTGGTAAGCACCCTGCATTCAGTCCTCCAAAAGGGTAAAGTTTAACCTGTGTGTGGATTCTTTTTACACCATCCCAGAGAAATGAGACTCCTGCCTTAACTTAAGTGCTTTTCAGGATAAGTAGCTCACTACCTAGAAAAACAACTCCTTTACTGTTGGACATTTTAAACATTTGTCTTCTTTAAGTCAGAATCTGCTCTCCCTTAATGCTTGACAATTGTTCACACTTTATCCCACTTGAGAAGTGAATATCGAGTCTGGTCCGTCCTGCCTGTAGCAACCTTTCAGACTTTCTGATGGTGGCTGTCCTACCAACACTGCTACCTGCCAAGACATTTTGTTCCATTTTCAAAGATCATAAGTTTAAACATCCCAGCACATTTATTTGGCCTAATATAACAAGAACCCTAGATTTCCTCACCAACTAGTCTTATTGCTATATATGTCATAGTTGTTTCTTTGAACTAAAAACAGTATTCCAGACACAGTCTGAGCAACATCTAACCATGAGAGCTTATTGTCTTCCTTAATTTGCTTATGCCATAGAAATATATCACCTATAGAGGACCTGTGTCCTGCAGTTGCAGCCACCTGCAGTAGAGCCAGAGATGAACAAAGCAAAAGCTGTTTGTGAAATTAAGATATGTGTAGCAACCCTCATTAAAGTTTCTGGATCCTTCTGTTACTTGTACACAGCTCCTGCTTGCTTGTCTGGTTTTCCTAAAGCTGTCAGGAGATTAGAAGCAGCAAATTGGAAGTGGGACAATGAAAAACTTATAACCCAAAAGGTGACAGCTGTCAGAAAACGGGGGGCCAGTAATGGAGACATTAAAAAAGTGCAGGTGTCTGGCACTATTTAATGTAGACTTGAACACAGCTGTATGAATCTTGCTATTACCTGAAGTTTACTGAGTTACAACACAGTCACGATAAGCCTGGACCCCTATTTATTTGCACAATTATCTGTTTGAACTTTAAATGAAACTTGACATTTGTCTTTGTTAGGGTTTGTTTGTTTCAGCTGGTTGAATCAGATTGTTAAAATTGTTCTAAGTATTGGTGTTGTCATTCAAAATACTCAGAGGTTTTCTTATATGCAGATTTAGTAAGCATGTCTTCTGTCTCTACTGAAATTATTCTTAAAATAAGAACAAGAGGAAAACCTAGTAGCATTCCACAACTTATTAGTACATTGGTCACTTTTTTTGGACATGGTTATTTAGTTATTTCTGTATGAATGTTGTTACTCTTTTGTTCAAGACCAAATTTACGTTTTGGTTGAGACATTTTCATACTATTTATGTATATGACTTTATTACAAAGTATATTTTAAAGGACTTAAGGATTGTGGCATGACTAGACTAACCCTAGTGTTGTATCAGTCCTCTTTGTAGTCTGTAGTTCCTGGACCCTCATTTTGGGAGCATTTGAGAAATTTGCTTGGTTCCAGCTTCCTAAACCTTTCCAAATTGAGTAAGATTGTGTGTGTGTTTTAAGTTAATCTGCAAGATAGCATCATATCCCCACTTTGTATTTTCAGTTTACAATGACTGAAATATTTTTTCAAATAAAATTTTAACTTTGATTTTGTGTTCTTGGAGATAGATTTTTGTGCCTTTACTTTGATAATGTAAGGAAAATACTTCTTTAAGCTATCTTTATTGGAAGGAAGAAATTTAGTCACATTCAAAGAGATTGGAGCTGGTTTTGTGCTGTGGCTTGGTCACTAGAATAATTAAATCAGAAGCACTTTGTTCTTTGCTACTTATGGGAATCTGTAGTGGTGGAGAATGGTGCTGTTTCCTTCTCAATCATTTTTTACTCTTTATATTAGTTTTCTACCCAGGTACTCTGGGATTGAAGTAAACTGTTGATAATAGTCTTGAACCCTGTTTGAACACAAAAGTGATAATATTTGTTAACAATTTTCTTTGAATGTTAACTAGAGAAAAGTTGGTGATTCAGGTGAAAATATATCAAATGTATCTCTCCTCACAGCAAAGTTCCTACATTTGAGAGGACGATTACTCCCAAGGGCTTCTTGGAGTTTCATGAGAGCCTGAAACACCTACTCCTACTGTAGAACATGTGAGCCTTGTCCCCAGCAGCATTTCACCCTTCTGCCCTTCAGTTGAGGTGAGAGAACTCCCTGTGCCCAGGTTTTTGAGAAGGGTGGAGGTGATGGCATAGGAGTGGCTACATGAGGTTCATCTTGTGGTTCTTGTTAAGGGCAAAGGTTTGCTTCCAAATGGCAGCCCACACTGGGTCCTTGCTGAAGGTGCTGGCTCTCGGGTGAGAAAATGAATACTTTGAGATCATAAAGAAAACTCATCCACTGTTGAAAGTTTGTTGTACTTTCAACAGTATTTTATTTATGTTGCCATATGATAGGAGAGGGAGATAACAGACATCTGAAACAGCTATTGTCATTTGCTAAATTAACTCTATAGTATTTTCCTCTAGTGACATTATTCTTATTTTTATTGTTAACTAATGGGATACATGTTGTTTCTCTGTTTGTACGTGGGGTAAAGGCATACCATTTGTGTAATCATAAATTTATATAAGGTAATGTTGTTTGATTCATTCTGTTATTTCCCCCCCAACCTCTCCCACCCATCTTTTCCCTCTATACAGTCCTTCCTTCCTCCATTCTTGCCACCCTCCTTAATCCTAACCCTAAACCTAACCCTAACCCTAATGCTAACCCCAACCCCTCCCACCCCCCATTATATGTCATCATCTGCTTATCAGTGAGATCATTCATCCTTTGGATTTTTGAGATTGGTTTGTCTCACATAGCATGATATTCTCCAATTTCATCCATTTGCCTGCAAATGCCATAATTTTATCATTCTTCTTGGTGGAGTAATATTCCATTGTATATATGTGCCACAGTTTCTTTATCCATTCATCAATTGAAGGACATCTAGGTTGGTTCAGCCACATCAATGTTCATTGCTGCTCAATTCACCATAGCCAGATTGTGACATTATTCTTCTTAGCATTATTTTAAAGTTAGTCTCCATGTTTTATTTGTACCTCATAATCTATGGTATCCTTTGGAGCCACTTGTGTACATACTGTATTTTGAAGACATAAGCTATGAAATGTTCTGTTAGTCATTGTGACATAAAATATTGGATCAGAATATTTTGACAGTTAATATTCTGAAATTTCTCTTGTTTTATTGCCTGCCTCTCCATTATGCCTCAGTTGAGTAAAACTCTTCTATATTTCATAGCCTTCACCTTTATTTATTCCACATTGTAATTATTGTCAGCCTTTCTGGTTTTTTGTTTTTAAAACTAAAACCACCCATTGCTACATGAGTGACTCCTCCCCTGTGCTCTCTCCACCAGTCCATGCTCCACCACATGTCCCCAGGGTTAATGGGCTCTTCCCAGTCTTGTCTCATAATTTTCCTATTGATTTCACTTTGCTTTTGATACCTCATTTTAATGTCATATTTACTGGCTAAATCTCACAACTTCTTTATTAGCGTTTTATGCTGCATGACAATAAGAGTATTTAAATTATTTTAAAGCACATAGCATTTGGTTTGCTTGACAATTCTACAAAAACCAGTAGCTAATGATTCTTTGACAGTTCAGGTTAGATCTGTTGGTAGAGTTCAAGCATGGCATGGTGCTTATGCGGAAAAGGCTCCTGTATGTCCAAGCCCCAAACAACTGGTGAAAGATCACTGTCATTTTCCTCTTGGGTTTTTACAGAATGAATATATGAAAGATGATTTCTTCACTAAAATTGAGTCATGGCACAAACAGGACTTGGGAACATTAGAAAATGTTAAGTTGCAGTTCTTCACTTGCAACTTGAAATCCCTAGAAAAGGTAATTACTGCATTTAGTTTATTTTGTCATCAACAAAGTGAAGTTTACCTTCATTAGACTAACCACTGGCCACCTCAGACTGTCAGATTTAAGTGAGTCATGCAAACAGCCAGAAATAAATGGGCTTTCCCTGTCAGTCCCTTGCCTTGACACTTGAGTCGACTTTGGTGAGGTTGCTGTTTTTATCAGCAGTTCTATCTGGAACAGAAAGAGTGGATCATTCAAATTCACCCAGATAATTCAGTTTCAGCCATTAGTATTGATTGCCATCATCTCTGTACAGGTGACAGAGCTGCTGTAACATAGCAGAGTAGGTTGCTTTCATTTTCACCTCCTCTCCACTTTACTGGGTTATGTGTTGACGTCACAGAAATGACCAGAAGTCAGGAGGGAGAAGGTACTTTGAATAATTTACAAAAATGTTTACAAGCTCCTGATTTATTATAAGGTAATGCACATTTATCCCCAAAGCATGCTTCAAGAATATCAGCGACGAATCAGATGTGTAATCCTTAAGGCTTGTTGGGAAACTTGGAAGGGCATCTGGCATTCTTGGTGGATGCACTGAGAACCTGTGGTCCCTGGACCAACAGTAACATCTGGGAACTCATTAGGAATATAGATAAGGGTCACAAGCTCTAAAGTGGGCTCCAATAGTTGAATTTTTGATGCACACCCCAGTTTGGTAACTACACTGTTCTAATCATAGGACATACTATTAAAGGATTGCAAGTTAATGATTGTGGAAAATTTTGTTCTTACTGTTCTTTTACTGTTCTATTTTGCAATTGATTCCTTTTAATAGAACTTTTGAGTTTTAAGTTACAGCACTTGACTTTAGTTTTCTTTCAATTCATTTGACATTTCATGTTGTTTTTCATAGTAATTCTCTAAAATTTAGGATCTAAATAAGATGATTTGGTATGTTGTAATCCTTATTTGTGTTAATCTGTCATTTTCAGCTCTCAAGTGGATATATCTGTTGGCAGTTTTTAAGCAGTACTTAATTGGCTCATAGAATTTCAGAAATATATGACCAACATAAAGTATAAAGGAATCAACCCCATACTGAAAATAAACCACTTTGGGTTAAACAAATTCAGGAGAGGCTTTGGAGCATATGGTGCTGCTTGAAGCCTGATTCTGAGGCTCCCATGCTAGCATATGACTGAACAACTTCAAGACTTTGTTGTATATCATTTGAGTTAACACAGGTCAGATGCAATTGGTTACATAAATTATATCTAAGGACTAACAAAAGGATAAAAAGATTTTGACAGATTTCTGTTCATTTTTCAGTGACCCCCCTTTATTTGGGTAGTGCTTAAGGGCATAATAATTTCCAGATCCCTCAAGATTTCAGACAGCTAAACTTAATACACAATTTGCAGTTTTTTCTCCATAATGTATGCTAAGATTCAAGAGAGAGATTATGTATGTAAGTTTAATAGTTTTAGCTAGTAAGAGTAATCTAGATTTTCTTGTTTCATTTCTCTCTGTCATTTATAAGTACACAGTTTGGATCCAAACACATGGAAAACTGTTGAAATTGTCCACATAGATATTACAGATCAAAGTCATGTTGAACCAGCACTAAGTAAAATCCCAGTAGATGGCATTTTAATGTGTTCCCTTTTACACGTAAAAATGATTTTCTTTCTTTCCTATATGACCTGTATTTGCCCACTAAAATAAGCCTGGAGCTCAGCCTCAGCAAAGAGACAGACTCAGAGTGCGAGAAGGTAACTTGTTTCTGTGTGAATCTTTCCTCTGTGCAAGTGGTTCATTTTAAGAAATTCCAGTATACCTGGTTTACATAGGTATGTGTTTTCATTGAAAAAAGATTGTTTACAAGAGTCTTCTCTCTTGAGTTTCTTTAACATGAGTCCTTTATACTTTTCAAGTGTGACTAAGAAGGCAGAATTTTAATTTGTACAAATTTTTCAGTAAATGAGCTAAGGCTGTGGTTATTTGTGGAAAATGTTTTATGTGCAATACCTTAAATTAACTGTTTATCTTTCTATTTTGATTATTATTATTTTTTTTTTGGTGCAGTGCTAGGGATCAAACCCAGAGTCTTGTGCTTGCAAAGCAAGTACACCACCAACAGAGCTATCTCCCCAGTCCTTGATTACTATTAAATGTAAATATTTGTTCTTCAGGCCTTTGATTTAAAATAAATTTTTGTGGTAAAAACACTCCACATGCCAAATAAAGACCCTTATATTTTGTTGCTGAGATTCATGAATATTAACTCAGATCTTATTTTATGGCATGGCAAGTACCAGGTGGATTTGCAGGGCACCTTTACAGACTTTTTACAAATGAAGATAACCAGTGATCTCTTTCTGCTAATCCAGAGAGCCAAAGCATTGGGAAAACAATAGTACTCCTTGTTTTGTCAGGTCAAGCATAATATGTTCAGTCAGCATCACCTTCCTTTTCTATTTTTAGTGTTTATTCTCTGACCCTAGTAGTAGTGTCAGCTGAATAGAAATGACTCAACACTGAGTGTCTCATTTTGCAGTTGAACTATGATGTTAAACCTAAAACAAATGTCCCTGACCTTTGCTCAGAAATCACAGGAATCAGAGCTGACAGCAGGGACCATATGCCTGACTAGTCCCCACACTGCGAGAGCCCCTTCCCTATTTAGAAGAACAAATACTGAGAAGGAACCTTCTTCAAATTTAGTTGTGCTGTGATTTGAAGTTATTTTAATGTTAAGGTTATTTCTACCTTTGAAATTATACATGGAATCTTTTTTTAAACCTTAGAAGTGAGGGTCATTCAAATGAGGTGTCTGTGTTAAAGTCTTATTTCTCTCAGTATCTTTTCTAGCATGTTTTTCTTTTTCTTTTTTTTATTATAAACAAATGGGATACATGTTGTTTCTCTGTACATAGAGTAAAGGCATACCATTTTTGTAATCATAAATTTACACAATGGTTGGTTGATTCATTCTGTTATTTTTTTCCTTCCCCCCAACCTGCTCATCCCTATTTTCCCTCTATATAGTCCTTCCTTCCCCCATTCTTGCGCCCCTCCTTAACCCTAACTCTAACCCTAAAACTAACCCGTCCCATGCCCCATTATGTATCATCATCCACTTATCAGTGAGATCATTCTTCCTTTGGTTTTTTGAGATTGGCTTATCTCACTTAGCATGATATTCTCCAATTTCATCCATTTGCGGGAAATGCCATAATTTTATCATTCTTTATGGCTGAGTAATATTCCATTGTATATATATATGCCACAGTTTCTTTATCCATTCATCAACTGAAGGGCATCTAGGTTGGTTCCACAACCTGGCTATGGTGAATTGAGCACCAATGAACATTGATGTGGCTGTATCTCTGTAGTATGCTGATTGTAAGTCCTTTGGGTATAGGCCAAGGAGTGGGATAGCTGGGTCAAATGGTAGTTCCATTCCAAGTTTTCTAAGGAATCTCCATACTACTTTCCAGAGTGGCTGCACTAATTTGCAACCCCACCAGCAATGTATGAGTGTACCTTTTTCCCCACATCCTCGCCAACACCGGTTGTTGCTTGTATTCCTTTTTTTTTTATTGTAAACAAATGGGATACATGTTGTTTCTCTGTTTGTACATGGCGTAAAGGCATACCATTTGTGTAATCATAAATTTACATAGGGTAATGTTGTTTGATTCATTCTGCCATTTTTTCCCTTCTCCCCCACCCCTCCAACCCCTCCCCTCACTCTATACAGTCCTTCCTTCCTCCATTCCTGCCCCCCCCCTAAACCCAACTCCAACCCCAACACTAACCCCTCCCACCCCCCATTATGTGTCATCATCCACTTATTAGCGAAATCATTCTTCCTTTGGTTTTTTGAGATGGGCTTATCTCACTTAGCATGATATTCTCCAGTTTCATCCATTTTCCTGCAAATGCCATAATTTTATCATTCTTTATGGCTGAGTAATATTCCATTGTGTATATATACCACATTTTCTTTATCCATTCATCAATTGAAGGACATCTAGGTTGGTTCTACAATCTTGCTATTGTGAACTGAGCAGCTATGAACATTGATGTGGCTGTATCTCTGTAGTATGCTGATTTTAAGTCCTTTGGGTATAGGCCAAGGAGTGGAACAGCTGGGTCAAATGGTGGTTCCATCCCAAATTTTCTAAGGAGTCTCCACACTGCTTTCCAGAGTGTCTGCACTAATTTGCAGCCCCACCAGCAATGTATGAGTGTACCTTTCTCCCCACATCCTCGCCAACACCTGTTGTTGCTTGTATTCTTGATAATCACCATTCTAATTGGGGTGAGATGGAATTTTAGAGATGTTGAACATTTTTCCATATGTTCGTTGATTGCTTGTAGGTCTTCTTCTGTGAAGTGTCTGTTCACTTCCATAGACCATTTGTCGATTGGGTTATTTGTAGTCTTGGTGTTGAGTTTTTTGAGTTCTTTATAGATTCTGGAGATTAGTGCTGTATCTGAAGTATGATTGGCAAAGATTTTATCCCACTCTGTAGGCTCTTTCTTCGCATTGCTGATAGTTTCCTTTGCTGAGAGAAAGCTTTTCAGTTTGAATCTATCCCAGTTGTTGATTCTTGCTTTTATTTCTTGTACTATGGGAGTCCTGTTGAGGAAGTCTGGTCCTAAGCCGACATGTTGAAGATCTGGACCCACTTTTTCTTCTATAAAATGCAGGGTCTCTGGTCTGATTCCGAGGTCCTTAATCCATTTTGAGTTTAGTTTCATGCATGGTGAGAGATATGGGTTTAGTTTCATTCTGTTGCATGTGGATTTCCAATTTTCCCAGCACCATTTGTTGAAGAGGCTATCATTCTCCATTGTATATTTTGGGAACTTTGTATAGTATGAGAAAATTATATTTATTTGTGTTTGTGTCCATGTCCTCTATTCTGTACCATTGATCTACCTGTCTATTTTGGTACCAATACCATGCCGTTTTTGTTACTATTGCTTTGTAGTATAGTTGAAGTTCTGGTATTGCAATACCCCCTGCTTCATTTTTCCTGTGAAGGATTGCTTTAGCTATTCTGGGTTTCTTATTCTTCCAGATGAATTTCATGATTGCTTGTTCTATTTCTGTAAGGTACATAATTGGGATTTTAATTCGAATTACATTGAATCTGTATAGCACTTTTGGTAGTATGGTCATTTTGACAATATTAATTCTGCCTATCCAGGAACATGGGAGATCTTTCCATCTTCTAAGGTTTTCTTTAATTTCTTTAGTTAGTGTTCTGTAGTTCTCATTGTAGAGGTCTTTCACCTCTTTTGTGAGATTGATTCCCAAGTATTTTATTTTTTTCGAGGCTATTGTGAATGGGGTAGTTTTCCTAGCTTCTCTTTCTGAAGATTCATCACTTATGTATAAAAATGCATTAGATTTATGTGCATTGATCTTATATCCCGCTACTTTACTAAATTCACTTATGAGTTCTAAGAATTTTCTTGTGGAATTTCCTGGTTCCTCTAAGTATATAATCATATCATCAGCGAACAGGGATAATTTGAGTTCTTCATTTCCTATTCGTATCCCTTTAATTTCTTTGGTCTGTCTAATTGCTCTGGCTAGAGTTTCAAGGGCAATATTGAATAGAAGTGGTGAAAGAGGGCATCTTTGCCTTGTTACAGATTTTAGGGGGAATGCTTTCAGTTTTTCACCATTTAGAATGATATTAGCCATGGGCTTAGCGTAGATGGCCATTACAATGTTAAGGAACATTCCCACTGTCCCATTTTTTTCTAGTGTTTTGAGCATGAAGGGGTGCTGTATTTTATCAAATGCTTTTTCTGCATCTATTGAAATAATCATGTGATTCTTGACTTTAAGTCTGTTGATATGGTGAATTACATTTATTGATTTGCTGATGTTGAACCAACCTTACATCCCTGGGATGAAACCCACTTGATCATGGTGCACTATCTTTTTATTATGTTTTTGTATGTGATTTGCTAAAATTTCGTTCAGCATTTTTACGTCGATGTTCATTAAGGATATTGGTCTAAAATTTTCTTTCCTCGATGTGTCTCTGTCTAGTTTAGGTATCAGGGTGATATTGGCTTCATAGAATGAGTTTGGGAGAGTTCCCTCCTCTTCTATTTCATGGAATACTTTGAGAAGTATTGGAATGAACTCTCCTTTAAAGGTTTTGTAGAAATCAGCTGAGAATCCATCAGGTCCTGGACTTTTCTTTATTGGTAGGCCTTTGATGACTTCTTCTATTTCATTACTTGAAATTGGTCTATTTAAATTGTGTATGTCCACCTCGTTTAGTTTAGGCAATTCATACGTCTCTAGACACTTGTTGATGTCTTTGAAATTTTCTATTTTGTTGGAGTATAGATTTTCAAAATAGCTTCTAATTATGTTTTGTATTTCAATCGTGTCTATTGTGATATTTCCTTGTTCATTCCAAATTTTGGTGATTTGGGTTTTCTCTCGTCTTCTCTTTGTTAGTGTGGCTAAAGGTTTATCAATTTTGTTTATGTTTTCAAAGAACCAACTATTTATTTTGTGAATTTTTTGTATTGTTTCTTTTGTTTCAATTTCATTGATTTCAGCTCTGAATTTAACTATTTCCTGTCTTCTACTACTTTTGGTGTTGGTCTGCTCTTCTTTTTCTAGGACTTTGAGCTGTAGTGTTAGGTCGTTTATTTGTTGAGTTTTACTTCTTTTATTGAATGCGCTCCATGAAATAAATTTTCCTCTAAGTACTGCTTTCATAGTGTCCCAGAGATTTTGATATGATGTTTCTTTGTTCTCATTTATCTCTAAGAATTTTTTAATTTCCTTCCTAATATCTTCTGTTACCCATTCATCATATAATAGCATATTGTTTAATCTCCAGGTGTTGGAGTAATTTCTTTTTTTTACTCTTTCGTTTATTTCTAATTTCAAACCATTATGATCTGATAAAATACAAGGAAGTGTCTCTTTCTTCTTGTATTTGCTAACATTAGCTTTGTGGCATAATATATGGTCTATTTTAGAAAAGGATCCATGTGCTGCTGAGAAGAAAGTGTATTCACTCTTCATTGGATGGTATAATGTATAAATGTCTGTTAAGTCTAAATTATTGATTGTGTCATTGAGATCTATGGTTTCTTTGTTCAATTTTTGTTTGGAAGATCTGTCCAGTGGTGGGAGAGGCGTTTTAAAATCACCTAGTATTATTGTGTTATGGTCTATTTGGTTTCTAAAATTGAGAAGGATTTGTTTGACATACATGGGTGAGCCACTGTTTGGGGCATAGATATTTATGATTGTTATATCTTGCTGATTTATGCTTTCCTTAAGCAGTATGAAATTTCCTTCTTTATCCCTTCTGACTAACTTTGGCTTGAAGACCACATTATCTGAAATGAGGATGGATACTCCAGCATTTATGCTGAGTCCATGTGCATAGTATGTTTTTCCTCAGGCTTTCACCTTTAGTCTATGGGTATCTCTTTCTATGAGGTAAGTCTCTTGCAGGCATCGTATTGTTGGATCTTTCTTTTTAATCCAATCTGACAGTCTATGTCTTTTGATTGATGAATTCAGGCCATTAACATTCAGGGTCATTATTGAGATATGATTTGTATTCACAGTCATTTGGTTCATTTTTTAAATCTTACTTATTTATTTATTTTTTTGAAACAACTTGGTTCCTCCTTTATTTGACAATTCCTTTAGGCTAATTCCTCCCTTTGCTGATTTGCTTCTTTGTTTTTTATCTCTTCCTCATGGAATATTTTGCTGAGAATATTTGTAATGTTAGCTTTCTTTTTGTAAATTCTTTTAGCTTTTGTTTATCATGGAAGGATTTTATTTCATCGTCAAATTTGAAGGTAAGTTTTGCTGGGTATAAGATTCTTGGTTGGCATCCATTTTCTTTTAGAGCTTGAAAAATGTTGTTCCAGGCTTTGTAGCTTTTAGTGTCTGGACTGAAAAATCTGCTGATATCCGTATTGGTTTCGCCCTTAATGTAATTTCCTTGTTTTCTCTCACAGCCTTTAAAATTCTGTCTTTATTTTGTATGTTAGCTATTTTCATTATAATTTGCCTTGGTGTGGGTCTGTTGTAATTTTGTGTATTTGGAGTCCTACAAGCCTCTTGGACTTGATTTTCCATTTCATTTTTCAGATTTGGGAAATTTTCTGATATTATTTCATTGAACAGATTGTTCATTCCTTTGGTTTGTTTCTCTAAGCCTTCCTCAATCCCAATAATTCTCAAATTTGGCCTTTTCATGATATCCCATAGTTCTTGTAGATTCTGTTCCTGAATTGTTACCATCTTCCCTGTTAGTTCAACTTTGTTTTCAAGGTTAAATATTTTGTCTTCAATATCTGAGGTTGTCCTCCAGTTGTTCTATCCTATTGGTTATTCTTTCTATGGAGTTCTTAATTTGGTTTATTGTTTCCTTCATTTCAAGGATTTCTGTTTGTTTTTTTTCAATATCTCTAACTCTTTATTGAAATGATCTTTTGCTTCCTGTATTTGCTCTTTTAACTGTCGATTGGTGTGATCATTCAATGCCTGCATTTGCTATTTCATCTCATCATTCAATGACTGCGTTTGCTCTTTCATCTCATCGTTTGCTTCCCTGATCATTTTAATTATGTACATTCTGAACTCCCTTTCTGTCATTTCTTCTGCCATTCTGTCATTGGATTTTATTAATGTAATATCTAGATTTGTTTGGGGGCATTTTCTTGCCTTGTTTTCTCACATTGTTCAGGAATCAGTGGATCATTAAGATATTGCAGAGTTCCTCTATTGACTTCTAATGTCCCTGAAGATTGCTAGTATATTCCCTTATCCTTCAGTAGCCGGAAGTCTTGGTGGAAGTTGATAATACGGTGCTCCACAAGGAAGCTGCCACTCTAGGGGTGGTGATCCTCAGGTGGGTTATATTCCCTGCTAGTGGGCAGAGGTGCCTCCACTTTTTGACCAATGGGGATCTAGGCTGTGGGCTGAGGCAAGGCCTGTTTGTGCCTGTATCTCTGGTTTTACTGTCCTTGTGGGAAAAACTCACCCATCAGGGAAGACTCACCCGGTGGGGAGGTCTCGCTGGTCAGTTCCCCTCCTAGAGGTTCCCCTCAATCTACAACTACTGCCTGGGCTGGGCTGCCTTCCTCTGCAATGTTCCCAGGGGCCCGGACCTACCTCCTGGGCCTGGGAGCCTCACCCTTCACAGTCGAGTTTCCTTAGGCTGCCTCTCCTCAGAGAAGCTGCCCGCAGTCCTGGAAACTTCGCTCTGCCCCTAAGCGTGTCTCTGTGCGGCTCTTCCACCAAGAAGCCGCCTAGGTCCTGGGACCCTGCTCTGCACCTAATCACCTGGCTATGTGGCCCGTCTTCTGAGCCACCACCTGGAGCCCTGTACAATAGCTCTATGACCCAGCTACCCGACACACGCCTCTTCCTCTCAACAGTCGCCCGGTGTTCCGATGCATTCACTAGGAGTCTAAGCAACTCACTTTGCGTCTCCTCCTCCGGCCAACCACCCATAGCCCTAGGCAGTCACTCCAAGGCCAACTGACCCACCCTGTTCCTCCTCCTCCTCGGTGTAGTCCCCTGAGTGTTCAGGAGCCATCGCTCCCAGACCAATCAATCCACCATGCTCCTCCTCCTGGCAGCCCCCTGGTGTTCAGGATCAGTCGCTTTGAGTCTAAACAGCTCACCACTCGCCTCCTCCTCTGAGCAGCCACCCGGAGCTCTGATGCAGTCACTCCTAGACCAAGCAACCTGCCGCTCTCCTCCTCTTCCTCCGGGCAGCCCCCCAGTGTTCAGAAGTAGTTGTTCTGAGTCCAAACAGCATGCTGTGCAGCTCCTCCTCTGGCAACTGCCTGTAGATCTGATGCAGTCACTCCTAGACCAAGCGACCCACCACGTTCCTCCTCTTCCTCCCGGCACCCCCCCATGTTCAGAAGTAGTCGCTCTGAGTCCAAACAGCTCACCATGCAGCTCCTCCTCAGGAATCCACCCGGAGCCCCAGTGGTTGCTCCGAGTCCAAGCGCTGTGCTGAGTGGTCTCCTCTACAATGCTCCCAGTTGTCCGTGTTCACCACTCCAGCGGGGGGAGGGGCATCTCACCAGGCAACTCTACTTCACAAAGTTTCCTGCATTCCGGGACTTCCACCACATCTGGGATGCCTCCCCAATGGGAGAGACTTTGAGTTGATCCCAAGTCTCTTACTATCTCCTCTTTTGAATCCTGCATACTGGAGCAACATGAAATGCAGCCACCCTCTAGTCCACCATCTTGAAACCTCCTTAGTTATGATTGATGTACTTTTTTATTACTGAAGTGTGATTTATAAGCACTGAATTACACAGATCTTATGTGTAGAATTTAATGAGTACAATGTGTACAATTTAATAACATATCAGTGCTACCCACTACCCTGTCAGTCTATTACTAAAGAAAGTTAATAAGTGCTAGAAAGAGAAAATTACCAGGATCCTTGTGAATACAGCTTCTCTGATACATGCTCTGTCAATCGAAGAATGAGAAGGTCCATTTCTTATCTCCACACAAGCTCTGATTATTGTTAAGTACTTAATTTGTATTAATTTCCTGTCAAATAAATAGCATCTCATCCATACTTTGACTTGCATTTGTGGTATAATTATTCAACACGCCTCCCCCAACCACATTTATTAACCTTTCTGCATTTTCCTTTCAGTGACCTGGCCAAGAGATTTGTTGAACTTGAATACAGAATTAACTTCACTCTGTCCACATGTCGTTTCTTCTAGGAATGAATTCCTGACTTCCTGCACAGACCCACTCAAGTGGACCAGGTGATCTTATCTGCACTTCCTCTGCCCCTTTCACTGAATAAATGAAAAAGCATTTCCTTACGTCCACCTTTTCCCTCCTCTGTCCCCCAGGACATTCCAGAGACAGGGTCTTCCATCTCTGTCTCCAGAGCCAGCAAAGTTCCCTGCATTGTTTGGCTTCTTTGGCCTGAGTCTGAATTCACCTGTAGGGTTTGGGAGAAATAAAGAGAAATTATGCATCTCGGTTTAGCTATGCTTCCCCACCTACATGGTCATTGCGAAGGTCACTGAACCTAAAAAAGCAAAAACCCAACAGTTACGTTCAGGCTCAAAATAGTTACAAAGGAAAGGTGAAGTTCCTCCAGCATATTCAGGGTTGCTGTTGATATTTTGGGTGTTGACTGAGTTTTTTAAAGCATCCCCTCTATAGCACCAATGTGCATTAACACACGTAAAAAGTGTTCTGTTGCTGATCCCTACTCTCTGGCTGGGCCTCTCTGGCCTGTTTTACAAAGCAGCACCTCTATCAGTGTGTGGAAAGCCTGATTTTGGCTTTTAGGCAAGGTGTCAGTTCATTACTCTTTCTCATTTAGTTGTGTTCTTTTATTTTAGAACTCAATAGGTATTTACTCATCAGTTAGTAGATAGAAATGCAGATGGGACCTTAAAGACCTCTAAGACTGGGTCTTGTCCTCCATGGTAAGTCCAGACCACAGTGGCTCAAGGTAGAGAAGATGGAACTGAGTACAGGAAATGAGATGTTGGGGAAGGAGGGGTCATGTCCAGACACACAAGGCCAGGGAATCTGGAGGCAGACAGATGACAGAGAGACAGATCCAATGGAGAAGGTCCCCATGGAAAAGTAAGGTAGGTTTTCTTGAGATGGGGGATGCCCAATGTGAATTATTTCATCAGTGCATCATAGACCCCTGACTTAGCTCTCCATGGTTTGAAATGGATGAAATGCAAATACAGGGGTGAGTAGGTAGGCAGAGATGCCATTCCCAGAAATCAGTAGTTTAGCTAGAAATATCCTGGCCTAAATTACATGCCACCTTGTAATTTCCTTGATCATATTAATTAGTCTGTGTTTTCAGGACACTTTTCCTCATCTTGACAGAGATCTAAAAAACACAGAGGAGGAAGTGTATTTGATTCATGTTCTCAGAGATCTCAGTCCAATTACTGCAAACTCCATTGCTCTGGTACTGAGGTGAGTCATTACATCATGGTGCAATGGTATGAAGCAGGAAAGCACATTATGACATACTAATCACAAAGTGGACAGGGGGGAGAAGTTAGGATACTCTTCTCACAGTACAAACTATGAATCCCAAAGGGATGCCCCAACAGACTGACTTCTTCCAGGCACACATATCTGCCTACATTTACAACCCCATTAATCTGTATTAATGGATTAATGGAACTACTTAGGTTAAAATTTTCAAAACCCAATCATTTCACCTTTAAAGGTTTTGCACTCTCTTATACATGAGACATAGATATCACATTTAATTATGGAAGGATTTTTATTTCATCATCAAATTTGAAGGTAAGTAAATATGAATTCTATGCATATGTATAAAGTAGACAAAATGAAGAGAAATACATGCTACAAGTCACATGAATGGTCTCTAAATCAATTCCTAATAAGGTACTTATTTCAATCGCAAAGCCTCTACTGTCTGCATCACTCTCCATATTCTGCAGTCTGAGTTCACATCAGCATCACCCACAAAATTCTCTTTTACCATTCATGGTTTTCTCTAACCTGCTGCTCCAAGCTCTTCCAAACCACTCCTGCAAAACCAACTCCAAAGCCTTCTGAACCACATGATCAGGTACAGTCACAGCAATGTGCACACTCTTGGAACCAATTTTCTGGGTTAGTCAGTTGTCTGTCAACAATACAAAAATCTCTGAGTTCAATACTT
The DNA here is from genome assembly GCF_902686445.1 of Sciurus carolinensis. Classification (NCBI taxonomy): domain Eukaryota; kingdom Metazoa; phylum Chordata; class Mammalia; order Rodentia; family Sciuridae; genus Sciurus; species Sciurus carolinensis. The sequence continues at coordinate 21,610 of NW_025920304.1, read as the reverse complement.
TGAATGGAGGAAGGATTAATTTGGGATCATTGTTTAGAGGTTATAGTCCATGTCTGCTTGGTCCTGTTGCTCTTACGCCTGTGGCTAGGCAGTACATCTTGCTGGAGGAAAACTGCTCACCTCAAGGTAGACAGGAAACAAGACAATGAGAAGGAGAGGGAGGGGGCAGGGAAAAAATGTCCTAATATCCCATTCCCCATTGATATGATTACCTCCCACTACATCCCACCTCCTGAAAGGTTCCACTGCCTCTCAACAGCACCATCCACTGGAGACCAAGCTTTTGACTCATGAGCCTATCCCATATGGAAAGACACAATCCCAAGATCACACTCAGATCACCTTACTCCATCCACCACTTCATGCAAAGATAAAACCTGCTCAGAATTTTCCCCTGGGTCACATCCCAAAGGAAAAGTCACCAAAGAGTAAGGAACAGAAAACTACAGGTGGGATCAAGGGAAGGAGGAGGCATTGTATGGTCTCCTGGAGGCCACCCTGATCACACAGTTAACTGATAGGACACCTGCCCAATGGAAATGGAGAAAATGAGAAGGCTGAAACACCCTATCAGGAAAGCATGAAGCACAGTGTGCTTTCCACTGAAATAGAATCCTGGTACTTCAAGAAAGAATGGAGAATATTTCAAAATATGATGCAGTGGAACATGTCTCCCAAACAGAAAGCAACATATGAATAGAACTTGGGGGACCCTTGGACGTACTGACCAGCCATGAAGATTCAGGATTCCACAGGGAAGGGGTGCCTGATATCCAGCAGCAAACACCAACCAGGGCACATCGGGTACTGGGGTAGAGGTTCTGTAGGATTTCAGTAGCCTCACACTGTGGAGGCTGGTGCCTTCATATACTAGCTTAGCCTCAGAGGAGCCAACTGCATTCTTGACTGCCCAGCTGATTCTCAGAGCATTGGCATAGGACAGTTATTCTCCCATCTCATCTCTTGCCCAGGAAACCCCATGATTTTATGCCTACTGCTCATCACAACCCAGAAACTTAATAAAAATTTTTGTTTTGTCCACCAAGTCCCACACAAGTGCTGAAGAGGAATCCATAGCTTATGGAATGACCACGGCTGAATCTATCTATCCATATGAGGAAAAGCCACAAATCAACATTCATGAGGGTTTTGGGCCCTCAAGAATGAACCAACCCAGTTAGGAGCAGTGGGTCAGAATGACCACCATCAATGCAACACACAAGGTTTTCTGGTGCCCCACCCACAATACACATAGAATCACCAACATATGAACTCATTGTTGCCTGAACATGTTTACTTCACACACATGACTTTTCATACATCCTGAAAACACACACACACCCATGAGGTATGCTAGTAAATGCTTACTATGATGTCATCTAGCAGGATGTAAAAAAAAGTCTCAACTTTCAGTTTACAAGGTGTATCTAGTCAACCAAGACTAATTTCAACTGAACAACCAGATACCACTAAATACAAATACAAAAAGGGATGAGCCCCATCACTTATCACAACTAGTTCTGGCCCACACCAGCATACAAAGTATATGTGCAAGCAATTTGGCTCTCCGTGTAATATGAACTTCAACTTCAACTCCAAATACACAAAGAAAATCACAACACTATCTCCAGCAATAAATCACCTGAACATATCTATATCTATACCCTGAACAGATAGAATTACTGTTACTTCTGAATAAAAGTGCAACTGCACTCTGCACTCTGAACAGACATAACACTTGTTACTATACCAACTTTTACACAAAATACCCTATTCATCCTTAATGTTCACATGTGTCATTCCTACAAAACAACAAACAAATACAACATGAGCTGGAAACATATCTATGCAAGAAACACACTGCCCCCATAAACACCATGAATACCCTATAGGCACACATTCTAGGAAACCAACAAATATACAAACACTTCTCTCATGTACTACACAAATAGACACACATGAAGTCCCACACTTCTCATATAAATTTCTCCACAACACTTCCATGCACAATGTACACAGCCTAGTTCCAAGAATACATTAAACTTTGACATCTGTCAGAATACACACCCAATGAATTCAAGGACACCCAAAATCTCTACTTCTCAAACACATGAGACTGAACACAAATACCAGGAACACTCAGGCAACATCACGCAAATCTTAAAGTGTTACATTCCACATACACACACACAACTGCTGAGCATCTTTATATGCATAGACTCTAAATATACACCTCCACAATCCCATTAACATCCACCTAAACACTCATGTGCATAGACAGAAAACACAAAAACTTTCATCTGGCATGCATGAGGCACAGTTCAATACCAGTACACGCAAAACACCAAACATGCAGTAATCTTTATACACTGACCAATATATACACAGTTTCCACAGAATAACCGGGATATACACACATGAATATTCCCCAAATTTCTCATAGACATTCTCGAAAACACTGTATAGTATTAAGGCTGCTGATTCACCAGTGTCCTCACATGACTGAGGTCACTTCAGAGTGTCTTCCGTCTCCTAGAAGACCATTAATGCCCTCATGGAACCCCTCCATCAGGATCTCATCTAACTCTGCAAAACACTAAAACCAATCTCCACATGCCCATCATGTTGGGGGTTAGGATTTCAACAAATGAACTTTGGAAGATAAAAAAGCATTCAGCACATAATACCCCATGCCACTGAGGAATACAAGTGAAACCATACAGGCCACTGAAGACCTTGATGTTAATGTCTGGTATGAAGTATAGCATCCCAGGGCCCCAGTGACAGTACTTTAGAGTTCAACAGGATGGGGCAGATGTAACAAAGATAGGAGGTGTGTTGGGCCAGGAAAACTGAGAATGGAGGGTGAGCTTGTGGATTCTGACTGATCCTGATGAATTCCAGTCCAGTCCCCGCCCCAACGGGAGCCCACCATAACCGTGGAGGAGGGCCTGCAGAAGGGTTTGCAGGAATGGCAGTGCACGAGCAACATTGACAGAATCATCTTCTATGAGACTGCAGAAAAGTGAGCCAGGCTTTGGGAACCAGAACCTAGGTGTGGGGGATTGTGGATTACACAGCAGGGTCTGTAGGGCCTGTCACCTTCCTGTTCGCTCAGAGGCAACTAGCTCTCCAAGCAGCAACTCCTAGCGGGAGCTCCAGGCATTCTCTCTGCAATTGTACAGAAACTCCAGTCTCAAGGTTCCCGATTCCAACTCTGCCTGTTGCTTCAGGGTCAGGATGGGGAGGGGTAACTTATCCAGCCACATCAACTCCTTCTGCTTTGTTGGCTCTGCAGAGGGGAAAAGTTCTACTAGCCTCACACAGGCCATTGCCTGGGAACTGGCACCTTGTTACACACAGGGGAGACTAGAAGTCATCAAAGTGGACACTACTTCAACCTGATGTTCCAGAAGAGGGTGGCAGTGGGGAGAGCAAGCTCAGGGGAATCCAGTACCTCAGAAGCCCTGAGGAAACACCTTCAGTCCTTATTCACTTTCCTCTAATCCCTGCCATTCTATCAAGTGAAAAGAAAAAGAAACAGCCCTCATTGGAAGCAACCCAAGGTTCTGCGTAGCTTCCACTTTCACATGACCTCTCCTGTGCCTTTGTCTCCCAGGTGATCCTTCCAGTGCTCATGGTCCAAAGCTCAGTATCCCTGGATTGGTCCAGGACCCCTGGTGTTCTCTGAAAGAAATCAAATCCCTAGTATTTATCTGATATGTGTTGTTCCTGGTAGGGACAGGAGAGAGTGGAAACAAGTGTCACCTATGGACCCTGCCTGCGGACCCCATATCTAATTCCCTTCAGGGGCTAGTTGAGGTAGTGTTTCCCAGAACCATGGTTCTCCCTTTGAAGTAGCTATCTCCAGGGACTGACTGAGCCCACTCCAGCACACAGCTCCATGTCCCTGACACCAGTTCCTGCCTGGAATGAGGTAGCACCTGACTGGTATGCCTGACCTGCTTCTCAGTTCAGGCTGTGCCTCCCTTACCAAACCCTACCAATATTTGTGGAATTTGAGGCTGCAGAAGAGTTGGAGGATCCAAGAATGCAGCTGTCCAGGGTCTTCCAGTCCCAACCTCCTCCTGTACCTCAGCGGCTGGATCATCCAAAGACCCCGGTCCCTACGGCTGTCCAACAGTCAGGTAGGGTTCCCTTATGCCCACAGAAACCCATGATAGTATCCTAAGGATACCAAGGATGAGACAGGTTGTTGTCATAAATAAAACTTTTCCTTCACTAAAGTGGAATTGCTCTTGCATGCAAAACAGCCCCACAGCACCTGATGTCCATCACCCTTTGTTTTGAACTGCATATTGACTGGCTGAGTACATAGTTCCTTTCTCTCCTTGCACATCCAAAGAATGAACACACCATTTCCCCGGAACATGGGTACTGGGTTGGAAGAGTGGGTGGTCTATGAGTCATTCCAAATGTCCTCCCAAGTGACTGTGCTAGATATTCTACCTGGTGCACTGTCCCCTCCCTTGGGTCATCAGGTGAGGTTGTCAAGGTGCATGGCAGGTCATGTGAGGTCCCTGAATCCTGCCTTGTACCAAATGTTTGGAATGAACATGGATCCCCCATCTAAGCAATATTCTGGTCCTCCCTGTCCTAGCATGCACCTCCAGAAAGACTAGCCTGAAGGCACGGCCTGCTGGCTCATTAGCAGCCAAAGCTAAGGTGCCACAGACCAAGGTGTCTGAGACCAAAGCACGTGAAACCAAGGCATGCGCTATCAAGGCACCCAAGACCAAGGCACCTGAGGAGATCCCACCTGAAGCTGTCCAAGTGTACATGAATATTACAGATGAGCTGGTGGGGCCTACCAACTTTGCCACCTGGGAGCCCTCCAGCTTTTTCACAGGAGAGCTTGCTGCAAACGTGGAAGAGGAAGAACTGGAGCAACAGCCAATTGACGTTGATTTATACCAAGACCCAAGTCTTCTAAGCTATGTTGATGAAGACTTTGTCAAGAAGATGAGCTGAGCTTACACTCATGGTGTACAAAGTTTCAGGTACCATAAGATCGAGCTTCACCCCTTAGATTTTCAGCATTGTGTGTATGTATCTGTGTGTACTCCCATGTGGGCACGTATTGAGAATATGTGCAGCTGGCAGTTGGGAGTTAACAACCCCATGGTTTGGACCAGGATAGGGTCAACATTGCTATCTGTTTCTCCTAGAAGTCTTCCTGACTTAGGACCATTTCCTTCCAAGGTAACTCACGCTCTTTTCCTTCTCCCAGGTGGAGACCATGATTCACCCCCGCTTCCTGGAAGAATTACTTTCCTCCAAACCAAATATAAATACCTTGGCCCTAACAAAAGAGCTGGAGCATGAGGAAGGACTCACCTCTGGCCAGGTAGACAGTGGTAGGTGGGTATCCCAGCAGACCAGGATCTGGAGGTACACTGGTTATATGACAGACAGGGACACCAGGAACACAGGAGCTTGGTCACAGACAAGAAACAGACACAGAGAACGGAGCACCAGGTAGAATGAAAGAGGATATGATACCAGGTTTACCAGGGATTGGGGACACACAACAAGTGGACAAGGCAGAGAGAGATACCTGAGAGACTGGGAGAGAAAGGGACACAAGTAGTTTGGAAAAGGAGTGGCCACAAGTGGACAGGGGTACAAGGGACAGCAGGTAGATGAGGTATATACACGACTGTTCACATGGCTCATAGAAACCTTGTCTATGACCATCCTGCCTGTGATACAAGATTCCAGAGTGTGACTGCTGTAGGTCATAGGATATAGGAGGGACAAAAGGAAAGAGATAGGAGAGACAGGGACAGACTCAGGAGAGCAAGCTGAAAGGAAGACCAAGAGGGTGGCCAGCAGAGCCTGTCTGTCTCTCTGAGACCAAGATGGATGACACTTCCAGCTCCCACCTTCCATTGAACTATAAATGTCCCTCTCCTCTGTGGTTCTTGTCATACATAAAGAGTTAGCCAGTGCCCATACCCTCAGCTTGTGAGGAAGCACCTCTGCAGGTGCCGCTAGATCATGGTATGTTCTAACAGGACTCAAGAGTTTCCCAGGCAGTGGCCAGCCAAAATGCAGAGAAACATGACCATCAGGCTGATTGAGAGGTCAGCTTGGAGAATGGAAACCTAGAGGTGGCTTCCCAGGGCTTGAAGAGGTGTGGGGCCACAGAGCCTGAGTTGTTAGGTCCAAAGGACACTGCTCCCAAGCAGTCATGGGTCTTCTTCACTGGGGACTTTCAGGTCCAAACTTCCTCCCCAAAACCGAAGATCCTCCTCTGAAAACCTGGGGAACAAAGGGGAGTAGGTCCCAGAAGAGCCACTACTTCTGGGAGGCCACGTGGGACAACCAATGGCTGCAGTGTGGACGATGACCTCCAAAGCCTGGATTTCCTCCTAGTCTCCCAGCACCATCTGATGCCCTGGGGACTGTCACAGAGCCAGGACCCTCACGTGGAAACCCTCTTCTCAGGAGAGCAAGCAGTCCAGGCCACACTTCCCCAGAGAGGAGGCCTCAGTCACCACTAGTTGACATGTCCAAGAAGTGAGCTCTCACGGGATGCTCATACAGTATGGAGAAGATTTCCTGCTCAGGGTCTCCCCTCCAGGTCACTGGAAGACAACATCTGGATCTGGAGCTGGTTTAAACATGCCAGTCTCAGAAAAGGAAGTTCAATGCATCAGGCAACCAACAGAAGAAGAGGACCTGAGGACAGTACTGTTGCTGGGTGGCCTCCGGGGTGGCTGTCCCTCAGGTGAGATCTCACCCTTGTTACTTACTATACCCCAAGAGCCAAAGTTCCTCCTGTCACAGGACAGTTCCTGCGGGTTCTAAGGAAAGTGAAGGGAATGGAAGGGTATAGGGAATGTATAAATGGGGCAGGGAGGGGGCACAGGGAGGGTACTGAGAGGTGAGTTAGTGGAATATTCAAGCCTGGGTGGGAAATGTACCTCATTGGCCTGTGTCAATGGGAATAAAGGTAGTTTCATAGGAAAAATCTCCTCAGGCTGCCGCCTTCTGCCATGGTATCTGTCCGACTTCATGCAGTGAGAACTAAAAGGAAGAGGTAATTGGAGATGCCAGGTCCCGGGGTGCACGGGTGTCCATTCACTGGGTCTTGTCTCCAGATTTAGACTGCCCCCTCCACTGATCCTGGAATACAACAGAAAAACTCCCAAGACTCCACTCACCACCCCTTGAAAAGACCTCTCATTTTAAGGGATATTCTCTGCAACCCTTAATCAACTGTGTCCCTTCAAAAATCTCTTACCAAATATCTCAGGGCCTGATATGAAGAGGAATCACAAAGGGGCAAATTGCATCTTCCTTGGTACTTGCAGCTCTGAGGTTTGAGGACTGAATGGTTTCTCTCAGATCTTAGCGTTACTAGCCCTGAGATTGAATGTCAGCAACCCTCAGCACCTCATGGTAGCAGTTCTCCCGTTGCTTTCCTGGGACCAGTAGCCAGCAAATTCCAACTGTTCCCTGGAAATAATCTGACAGCCAGACCTAGCAGCTCCTGTAGCTTTCCAAGACTCTGGGTCCCTCTCTGTGCTCACCGTACTGAGAGTGACCTGCTCAGTTTGCTAGATTTCAGTGCAATCAACTTGACCTGCTCTACTTGAGATGAAAATCATGAATATACAGACTATATCCATCGATAAGGCACATGCTGCACTAGAAAGGGAACTGGGACAGGGACTGGTTGCAAGATATAGGGAAGGAATATTTTTGAATTAAAAAGATTTTGAATTAAAAAGAATATTTTTGATTAAAAGATACCTGCAGAATTTCTGCATAGACATGGTTAGGGGAGGGGCTCCTCACACTCCAGACTGGGGATCACTGAAGGGTCCCAAAGTGGTGGAGCCATCTGGAGCAACTGCAGAGTGCAGTCATCTCTGGATGACCTGCCATGGAAGTAAAGACTCCAAGTGACCATGAGACATTTTTAGCCACCATGGCCATCACAGTCAGGGGCACCATTTTTTATTAACTACATGTTGAGAAATGGGGCCCCCTGTCTTATTTGTACAGAGAGCTGCCTTTGAGCCTTTAGCCTCCTGTGCCATTATTCAGGTTTCTATAAGTATGTCTGGAACAGGTTTTTGTTTTCTTTTCTTGGAAAGCTTCTTGGTCCTCCTGTGAATGATGCCAGACAGTGAGGTTGGACCAATCTCTAGCATGGCCGAGGTCTTCCTGTGTAGGTGGCCTGCATTCACACCTCTCTCACCCCCACTAGAGTCCTCAACATATGCCCACTGGGGACCCAACACTCTAGAGGCCCTGACCTCATCCCAAGACATACCACTCACTGACACAGTGCTCTGACCCTCTCCTACATAGTGTTGGCCCCATCCTTACCCCAGCCTGACCTATATTGAGCATGGCTGGTCCAAATGCAATCAAGTTCTCCTATAAATCAATGAGAGAAAAAAATGAGGCTATACATCACATGGTTTGCCAATCACCAAAATAGGGAAGTTTGAAAAGGAGAATGGTTTAATTGCAAGGCGACCAACTATTAGTGCTATTTATAGGATAAAGACCTGGGGTGACTTGATGCATGCCCGAAATAATTGGAGGTGAAGTAGTTTTTGGTCTGTCACATGTAATCAAACTTCATGGTTCTTTATAGGACACATGATCCATGGCCGTCCCAGACAGGGGCATGAGTTTTTATAAAGTACTTGTTCAGAACTTCTGACTCTCCTGTCTCATTTGGATGGAGAGATGGTTTTAAGTCTTCAGCCCCCTGTTCCATTAATCAGATTTCTAGAAGTAAGCTTCGAGACAGTATTTTTTTAGACAGCTTCATTCTCCTCCCCTGAATGATCCTGGACAGTGAGGATGGACCAAACCCCAGCATCCCCAAGGTCTTCCTGAGTAGGTGGCCTGAGGAGAAGAGAAGGCCTACCTTCCAGGGGAGGAGTCACAGCACACTAGGGAATCATCAAATGATACCACCAGCAAAACCCAATCCCCTTATTAATGAAATGCTATGCTTTCTGACAGTGACCCCAGGGACAGGCTCTTTGTAGATTCCCTTTGTTAGCTACACCCTTATTGAAACTCAGTTGTAGAAGATTCTCCTGGTCTCTGTGCACTGGGAAGGATTGATCAGTTTCCTATTTCCAGGGATCTTAGCCAGGTTGTGCCATGCTAGCCAAGCATAGGAGGCATGATCTGGTAACATCTTACTATTTTTGCATCAGGTCAGTACAAAAACACCTTAGAAAGACATTCACATAATACACACCACCCACCAAATATTAGAATTCTAAGACTTTCATGGACTTTGCCACCATACTGGCAATGAATCCATAGACATTTCCTTCACTACTAAAATAAAACCTAGAACACTTTCATCAGCTCAACAAGAAGTCCCTTACATTTTAGCTATCAATCCCATTCCCTCATCTGTGTTCCCACCACTTTTGAAATACTTTACCTAATCGCCTCTTTCCACCATTTATTTGATATGTGCAAGTGTGGTCCTGTGTGTCCAATTCTAGCATTGTGTCCTCCACAATCAAGGTTTAAGAATTATTAACATTCTTTCTGCTTTACTTAGAATATTCTTAACTGCTGGGTGGTTAGAACAAATACAATCTCTACTAGAACAATTTATGTTCACTACCTTCATTCATTTCAAGTTGCCATGAGTTTTGCTGAAATATTCAAGTGCTGGTTTACTTGTTGGAATGTCATGAATTTTCTTAGACAAATCCTGTTCATGGATACATTGAGGTGCCAGAATCTGTGTCCCACTGGTGTTTGTGGTTAGAAGTTCTGGGAAAGTACCCACACTCTGGGCAGGATGTGCTCCTGGGTGACCTTCAGGGTTTCTCATGCTCTAGCTAGGGAGAAGTTTCATTCAGGTGCCTTGGTTTAGTTGGGAAGTGTTAGGAAAGAAACAGAGGTTTTACAAGGAGCAACAGCAAAAGGAAGGCTGAGGAAGTGATGGGGCTGTGAATTATGAACTTCTCACTTTCATTTTGGCCTTTGGAGTGCCTGGTACTCCCTTGGAGAAGGGCTTTGTCCTATTGGTGAGAATGCTGAGAGGAAGAGTGCCAGTCAGCAGAGTCAATTTCAGTGAGATGCCTAGGATGCTGACCACCAACTGTCAGCAAAGGATGCCAAGGGGCCTCTTGTTCAAGAAAAGCTGTGGTATCACTATTCACACACAGTGTCCAGGGAATCTTGGGAGTACTGGAAACAAGACTCCTCTGGGCATAACTTTTGAATGGAGGAAAGGAACCTAAAATTCTCACAGGGAATGACTGCCTTTCCTCCTCAGATAACCGGTGACTAAGGAACTGGGGAGCCTCACTCCTTTTGCCATTTCCCCTCTCCCATTCTCCCCTTTACATTGCCTCCACACCATCTCAAATGCTATGACCAGGCATGAATCTCAGGCCTGGGGTTCTCATATCTCCCTTCAGAAGCCTGGCCTTTCTCCTCTCTGCTCCTGTGCCAACACAATAGTCACTCTGGGTGCTGCCTTGTCACCACCTATGACTGCACTGATCTCTGGTGTAGTCTGCTTTCCCTGGAGCATCAATTTCAGGAGAAGCTGGCTTCCCTGCCCTGTATATGGCTGGGTTATTCATCTTTGGTCAACATGGGTCACAACAGAGTCTAGGAGAGCCTCATCACATTCACAATGTTGCCCACATACAGAGACCCCTCCAACTGGAGTGCCCCAGGGGCCTTCAGAGTGGGTGTGGAGCACCCTGCCCCATTACTCAGAGTAGTTTCTGCCCTAAGGACTACTGTGCCTGCCTCAGTGAGTGGGGGGTATCTGGAACTATGGGGACCCCTGACCTGGGCCTTCACCTTCCATCACCACCACCCAACTGGCCCCCATTGCCTTCCTGATGCACACTGATGAATGCACATCAGTGGCCAGGTGCAGTGCATGGGGAGGGCTCACTGCCCACCTGCCAGGCTGCGTTGCCAATAGATGACTCCAGTGGACCTCAGAGCATCTATAAAAACCTGTGGAGCTGGCAGTGCCTCAAGACCCTGGCATGTTCCTCAGACTCCAGATGTGCAAGCACTTTCCTGCTTCCTCATGTGAATGTTCTCCCCAGGGACCCAAAACTCCTTGAGCTCTGAAAGGAGAAAAAGTGTGGGATGGGAAAGGAGGGTGGGATGTTACAGAACATGAAGAAAAGTTCTGAGGTTTGGGGGACAAGCTAACTGACCTACTTTCCCAGCAACATTCATGTGACACCAGAGCGTGAAATATGCCATATCACAGTTGCCCTTCACTTCCCTGTAAGTGTAACAATCTCTGTTTTCAGTGATCATTACAGTCACACAGGGGACCCAAGGGAAGACCAGGCTGCTGGAGCACCATACCGTAGTATTTGGATTTGGTTACCTGGCTCCATACAATTGTCCCTCACTTAGTATTTTCACCTTCTGAATGTTCATGGCAGACATCACAACTAATATTTGGTATAGGGGTGGAGGCACCAGTACAGATCTCTGCAGATACCCAACCATATTGTTTGGAGAACTTGTTTAGGATATTTAGGTGATGCAGAACTCATAAGTGGGTACTCATTCCATTTAGATCTTCAGTGAAGAGGTACATCCTTGCCCCAGGCTGTAACCCAGATCCCAGGGCACTCTGTGCTCTGTTTCACTCAACTCAGGTTGCCTTATGCAATGCTACACACTGGGTGGCTGAAACTATGGGCATTCATTTCTCATACTTCTGAAGTTGGGAAGTCCCAGAAAAAGGGCACCAGATTTGATGTCCAGTGTGTGCTCTTCTGGCTTGAGACAATGGCTGCCTTGCCTGTGAACTCCTATGGCTGAGAGAGCTTTAGCATCCCTTCCTTTCCTGGAGGGGCACTACTGCTATCGTGGGAATTTCACCCTCATAACCCCATTAAAATCCTAAGAACCACTGAAGCCATGATCTCCAAATACCATCATCTTGGAGGTTAGGGATTCACAATATCTCCAGTGACATGAGCACACATCTCTGGCCTTTCTTTCTTTGCTCCATGTAATCTGTGTCATTCAAATGAACAAACAAATACAAAACAGCCCTCTTTAGAAGTAACCCAATTCTCCCAGCGTAGCTTCAACTTTCACATGACCTCTCCTGGGCCTGTCCTCTCAGCCCTTATTTCATGATATACAGTCCCAACCACACTATAGCAAGAGAAGCACAGGGTCTGTGATATTCTATTACATAACTTCTATCTTTGACCAGATGCTAATGCTTTGATTTTCTTTGTGGTTCAGGAGAGGGACATGAGAAACCTAGAATAATGAGGGGATGTGCCTTGTTCACTTACACAAAGGAATGAATCAATATTCACCATAGACTTCCGGCATTGCTGGCTTAATAAGAGTACAAGGCCTAGCTTGCAGGGAAAGAGGTCACAGCACCCTTTGAAACTTCAACTAACAACATAATCAAGACACACTCCTCCTTTTGTCATGACTCACCAGCTGCCAATTCAGATAGCCAGTCTACTGGTCCCTGCCAGCAAGCACCAGCAATGCAGTCGAGTGGTGAACCAGGTGAGTTGGAGCATGAGACGGTACCAAGATGAGCTGGGTCTAGTTGATCCATCACCGCATGCACACAGTGGTGATGCCCACTGCAGAAGAGCACTACCTACAGCCTTGAAGTTCCAGATACACCACTGAACATGCACAATTCAATGACTTGACATCTGGATTCCCAAAGCATAGAGAAAATGGAAGTGAGGAAAACCTAAATGGGATTCAGTGTCACCAATAACTTCATTGTTTTCCCAAACCATAATTAGCATAAATTGGCACCAGTAGTATGTTTCCAGAGCCTACTTACCATAAGCTTAGAAACATTAAAATGACACAAGGGCACTAAAAACTGCTACACAACCACACTCTGGCACAGAAAGTATCCTATCACGTCTCCTCTTGCAGTGTGAGAGTTCTCTACCTGTTCTTCAATAAATCCTACCATTACTCTCACCCTCATTCTGGTCTGTGGAATTTTTTCTTTGAATTCATCAAGAAGAAGAAATTAGTAAGCTTCTGCCATCTGCTTCAACATAGGAGGATTCGGTTCACCTTTGAGAGGAGTAATGCATCTTAGATGCAGAGATCTGCATCATACACAGACCTCACCTGCTAGCAGAAGCAGAAAACTCCAGTCTCCCCTGCTACTACAAGTAGAGAATCAAGATTCAGCTTTTGTTTCCCAAACTGGGGCTTCTTTAGAAGGGTGATTGAAATAAACCAACAATGCTATCCCCCCTTTTTATTCTGGAGTTCTATACCCATTTTAGAAATCTATCTTGCTATCAAAAATAAGGGTCACATGACACCCAGTTAAAATCAGATACTGCAGCCACCTGTCTAAAGTCACAGGTGACAAACTTCTGGAGGAGGCCTGTTCAATCCCTTTCATCACCAATGCAGGCATATTGGTCAAGATGAGCTTCAGCTTCTCTCCGTGGAAAAGAATCAGGTCAAAAGATCAGTTAAGGGTCTGCTTCTTTCTTCCACTTTCAGACTAACTTCACCCAATAATGGAAGAATCCCTCACATAATGTATTTGGTTCAAGTGGATCCAAGGTTTTTGGGAAAGAGGCAACCCAATAATCCCAAGAGACTGAGCCATGAGGTCTATTTCTCCTGTTCTCTTCTCTTCCTTCCCACCCCAACCCATGCACTGAAAACACCATGTAGATTCAGGCTTATGTTACCCTTGGAGTCCCAAAGGTTTTAATAAAATCTGTGGATAAGGCTCTGGGGAATTTTCAGTCCCTTCAGTGCCCCTTTGGTCCCAAAACCCATGCTATCCCTGTAGAGTGCCCACCCGAAAAGAAGGTCCCATTCTCTAGGTTTCCAAAACCTGTCAATTCAAAGAAAAATAAACAACTGCAATCTGAACAAAGACTCTCAAGCAATAAAAGATACAATATTTCCAGAAAATAGAATAGGAATTCAGTGGTTCTAAGTATAAGAATGATGGCAAAAATATCAAGAAAGCCTAAAAACTTGTTCACAGCACTTGACCCTCAGGGACATGCCTGTCTCTTAGCATACCTGAGTTCCTCCAGAACTCATGAAACCTGTAGACTTGCAACCCTATCTATAGTGCCTGCTGAGATAGATTTCTAAAATGGGTATAGAACTCCAGAATAAAAAGGGGGGATAGCATTGTTGGTTTATTTCAAGGGCAAAACAGTACAGAAAAGCCAAGGTATCTTACTTTAAGAGGGAAATGACACAGGAAAGGGATTTTTGGATCATGCACTGAGAAGAGGAACTATCCACCCAACCCAAATCCTATGAAGCCTCAAAACATGGTCACTCATGTGTTGAGGATCACAGGTAGTTCTGAGTACTTTGCATTGGTAAGATCAACTACTCCAACTGGCAGGATTCAAGGGACAGTTGCCCATGATGTTGAGGTCCACAGGGGATTGAGGGATGCCTCAATCTTGCTAGGATAATGGGGGGATGTTAAGTGATGCCTTCTTCCCCGTTTGCCTTTCAATGGGTAACACTCCATTTGGCACAGGGACTCTCTTAAGAAGCATTCTGAAACACTGGGACTCCTTTGACACTCAGAGCAAAAAGAAGAAGTTTCTGATATTTTTCTGTACCCAAGCTTGGCCTGAGTAGCAGTTGGAGGATGGGGAAAAATGACCCTGTAAGGGAAGTATAAAAGATAACAGCATTTGACACTTAAGATCATAAAAGGAAGAAAAAAATGGTCACAGGTACCCTCTATACAAGCTGTTTTTTTGCCTTGAGACACAACCCAAAATTATGCTACCAATGTACATTAGATTCTCCATTCTTGGCTACACTAACAGGCCATAGGATAGTGCTTTCTCTCATAGAATGATCAAATACAGTAAAACCTTTTTCTAAGCCCATGGGCCCTCCTTTCTCAGGGTTTGCAGCAAAGTCCTGACATCCTGAGGGAACACCAAACCTGGAGGAAAGCATTCTGGTCCACTCCTAACCCTATGATTCACAGGAGAGTGTCCAAAAAGACTGATATTGGTACATGTTACTTTTTTTAAAATTTATTTTTATTGTATACAAATGGGATATATGTTGTTTCTGTTTGTACATGGAGTAACAGCATACAATTTGCGTAATCATATATTTACATAGGGTAATGATGTTTGATTCATTCTGTTATTTTTTTCCTACCCCCCACCCCTCCTACCTCTATTTTCCATCTATACAGTCCCTCCTTCCTCAATTCTTGCCCCCCTCCCACCCCCCATTATGGGTCATCATTCGCTTATCAGTGAGATCATTTGTCTTTTGGATTTTTGAGATTGGCTTATCTCACTTAGCAAGATATTCTCCAATTTCATCCATTTGCCTGAAAATGCCATAATTTTATTATCCTTTATAGTTGAGTAATATTCCATTGTATATATATGTCACTTTTTCTCTAGAAGAATTGAGAATGACTTAGTGAGATTCTCAGATGACATTCATATTAAAAATATATAGAGATGTTTCAGGGCCCTCACCAAATTTTGACGTAACCTAGAAAGACACAATGTTGTTCCTAACCAAATGCTCTCTACCACTGAACACTGGGATGTTTTACAGGCAGTTGAGACCTCTGGGCATGAGTGGTATACGGTGCAAGGCTCAGGAAAACTACTCATTCCAAATGAAATCGACTTAGAAGAAACATACCCAACAGGGCAACAGGCAGTTCCCTAGGAGGGCCCAAAATGGGAAGCAGATAATCCCAGTGGGAAATGGAAAGGAAAGGACTTTCAGAACTGTGTGATGAAGGGCTTAAGGAGAACCCATACTAAATCTCTAAATTATTACAAACTCTCTTTGGTAAATACAGGGGAATGAAGAAATTTTCAGTTTTCTGCAAACACCCAAAGAAGCACTAACTAAACATGCCTCAAGGGCCCCTGATTCCCCAGGATAATATCTTTAAAACAAATTCATAACTCAGTAAGTTTGTGACATTAGGGGAAAAAATCAGTTACAGAAAAAGACAACACTTGAGTTAGTGTCATAAAAATTGCCATTTTGGTCTTTTACAATGGAGACCAGGAGTTAGAGGAGGAGGAGGAGGAGGAGGAGGAGGAGGAGGAGGAGGAGGAGGAGGAGGAGGAGGAGGAGGAGGAAGCGGACAAGGGAATGAGGGAAGGAGGGAGGAAGGGAATGTGGAAAGAGGGCAAAAGAAAGGCAGCTGCCCTTATGGCAGTGCTGTAGATGGCTAATAACAGAGAACAAGTTCTCTGAAGTGGTATGGATCCCTCCATAACCTGCTACAACTGTGACTAGAAGTGACATTTCAAGAAAAACTGCTTGTGAAACCAGTGGAAGCCACCAACACCCTATTCTGTCAGTGAAAGGGATCACAGGTTGGCCTGCACTCAGAGGCAAAGACCCCAGGGGACAAATCCCTCATGTCAGATGGTCCGACAGTAGGAGGCGTGGGTCGCTGAGAATCTGGCTAAGGCTCCTAACTACTCAGACTTATTTCCATACAGGAACCCCACACAACCTTGACTGTTGAGGGAAGGGGAATTCATTTTACTCTTGATGCTGGAGTCACTTTTTCTGAACTCCTCAAACCCAGGATTTCTTTCCTCTCACTATGTGACCATAAGGGGAAAGCCTGTGACTGGATATATATCCCAACCACTCAGTTGCTCTGGGGATGAGCTCCTCTTCTCACATGCCTTTTTTATGATGCCTGAAAGTCCCACTCCCCTTGTGGAAAGAGATATTTTGACCTGTCTATGCACAGTTCTCATGACACCAGAACGGGTACTTTGTCTGCCCCTAGGAGAAACTGAGATTAACTTAGAAGCCTGGGCCACACAGTGGAAAACAGGTGCAGCACTTGGAACTGCTCCTTTCCAGATCCATCTCAAAGGTCCTCTGTCCCTTCCCCACCAAAACAGTATCCCCAGAAATCAGAAACTAAAGCATGGTTACCAGCTGTAGTAGGTAATGTAAAGGGACAGGGCCTCTTAAGACACTTTACAGTCCATGTAATATACCCACTGAAAGACCAATGGGGAATGGAGACTAGTACATGACCTCAGACCAATAAATCAGGCAGTGGTTCCCATACATCCCGTGGTCCCCAATCCTTGCACCTTGATTAAACATTCCAATTGGTTCAGTTGTACATTTAAAAGATGCATTTTTCTGTATACCTCTGCATGCAGATCCTCAAAATGATATTTTGAGGATCCCTATGATAAGTCTACCTAATTAACCTTAAATGCTCAGCCAGCCCCTGCCTCAGGAAGACCTGAGGCTTTCAGGCTGGCACCACAGTGAGCCGGGGCAAGCCAATATGTCCCCTTGCAGCAAACCAACCTAAACCCATTGCCAAAAATTTTCAACCCTAATTAGCATAAGCTTCCACCAGTACCATTGGTTCTTCTTCCAATTAATGAAGACAATAAATTTTTTCACAGGAAATAATGAAGTTGAAACAATAGCAATCACAGATGCAAGAGAGAATTTCTGAGTAGCAACCCTGCACTTTAATAAATACTAAAGGAACTTTGCAGTGTGGAATAAAATGTTGCCATGTGGTCAATTTCACAGGGTAAAATAAGGAATAAGAAGTGATACATTAAGATGTTATAAAAGAGTACATGAATGCTTCTTCTCTTTACTTAATTCAAAAAGTTTAAAGATGTATAAAGTTGTGAAGCATTTGGTTGATGTCTATGATCGTTAACCAGACAGGTGTTGGTAGTTGCTGGCTCAGGGTGACAGGAACACTGTGGGGAGACCAGTTAGTGCTACAGTCTGAGAGTCACTGGCACTCAAACCTCAGAGCTGCTAATATTAAGAGACCTGGTTGTACTTTGCCTAAATATCTTCTAAATGATTGCATCTAAATGGACCCAAACAAGCCTAAGATGTATAAGTCTCTGTTCTCTCCTGATGTTAATTCTGAATTTCATTCCTGCCCCATATATATCAAGACATGTTGGGTTTCAATGCTTAGTGGTTGAGCAACATGAAGAAAAAGCACTCAGAGAACAACTTCCTCTGTAAGCAGTCAAAACAAGTGTTCACACAGGTTTACTCATCTGATAGTTCTTCAGGTGCTTCAAAATAACGTTCCCTCTTCACATCACCATGTGCACCCACATCTACCTGGAACAGGCCACACTTTCTTCCAGCATTACATTTGATACTTACTTCTCAATCTGAGCCTCAGGTACCTCTTCTATGTATCTACAATTCTTCCTTATTCACTTTCCCTTATCCCTCATACTGAAGTTCTATTACCTCTTTCAATTCTCTTTTACACTTTCCATAGTTATTCTTCCTTCACTTAAGAAACATCACACAAAATTTCACATGTGCATAGTTATATATGTGGGTGTATTTACATACATACATGTTTTAATTCAAATTACTATTGTAATGTTTGATTATATCCTGGATGATATTCCTGACAGAGTAGTGATCCTATTGGGGTGGATTTCTTTCTAGTTACCATGAGTATGCCATGGAATCAGGGAGAGTGAATAAGGAATAACTGAGGAAGGAGGAAAAATTTATGAGTTTCTTTAAATCAAAAACCCCCCAGCCTGGATTAATATGTCTTTGAGAATTAAATGAACCACTGTGTTCCCAACTACCAATGTGCAGTAATCTGAACAAGAAACCTGATTATTCTAAGGCAGATAAGGACATATTGTTCTGACATCTACTTAAGAAAAGGTCATGGAGAGTTCATTGGATGTCTTGTTATTAAGCCACAGATCTGCAGCTGTTATCAGATATAATACATTCAGAGAATTTAATGGGAAACAAATATGATTCTGCAGGTCCTAACTCTGCAATGTCCAAGCCTGGGGAACCTGGCAGTTGTACTTAGGATCCAGCAGAACCTTCTAGACAGGAAATAAAATAAGCCGAATATAATCTATAACCTAACTGTACACTGGCTTCTGGTTTTGGGGAAATGTTCCTGGGCAATATTGTTAAGCTTGGCAAGGTCTGGCAAGTAGGGAGAGTTTTTCCCTCCTATGGTACCATTTTGTGAACTCTCCATGTTCCACATCACAACCAAGCTGAAGGGGTCATAACTATTTTAATGGATAATTAAAGAACCTGATGGAAAAGGACTAGATCCTCCATCCTGGATTACACATATCATGAGGGCAGTCTGTGATTTTAATGCAGTAATTTCCCATGAGGGCATATCTTTTGCACCATGTTTTGGGTGGGGCTGTTCACCATCTTCTATGGTAGCCTCCTCATTTACAATTGTGAACACTTGTGTCTCTGTGGAGGGCTTTGAATGGGTCTTCCATTCCCTTCAACCCCTTCCCATATATTCAATTCTATGATACTAGAGGCTATTAAACAATGTGTGGGAGAACAAAATATATCTATTCATTAGTTATTTTAATATCATAGACAACAGTATTTGTGTTCTCATTCCTTAACTTCACCTAATACACTTTTACTATATTTGATTATCATTTAATTTTCTAACCTAGCCTAATTTAATCATTTGCTTCCTTTTATAAATACATATAGGATTATATCACTGATGGTAATCTACATCTTGTATAATCAGAAGAATGAGAAATTATACTCCATTATATGATGTATCCAAGGGCATTCTACTGTCCTGTATAACTAATTAAAACAAATTAAAAATGATACAAAAAGAGAGGAGGCCATGGATTTCTCAGAGGGCAGACCCAAGAGCCAAGCAAAAACAATGAGATAACCATAATGTGAGGGAACTGTTGTCAAATCAAGAAACAACTCCACTCCATAAAAGATGGCATTAAAATATCTGACCTGCAAATTTTAAGAGTGTTGCTTGGCAGGGATTTTAACCTGAACTGCCTCACTACATTAGTCAGCTTTCTGTGCCTTTGACAGAATATATAAGGTAAACAAATTATGAGGAAGAAATGTTTTCTTTGACTGAATGTTTCAGAGGACTCATTCTGAGTCTCATTGGTTAGCTCCAATGGTTTGAAGACTCCAGCAAGGCACAACATCTTGGCAGGGATCAGATTCAGCCAGTCAGGAAGTAGACAGTATGAGGCCAGGGTCCCAATATCCCCCTCAACAGCATGTCCACAACAGTGTAACCTCCTTGCAGGAGGCTCTACTTCCTACAGGTTTCATCACCTCTCAATATTGTCACAGGCTGGTGAGGAAATATTTACATTAGTATCCTTTTGTGAATGTTCAAGATCCAAATCACAACACACACCTCATTCTACACCTCCTGCATTGGGGTGCACATGCATAACCCCACATGCTTGTGTTGTCAGGAAACTGCTATTTGTAATCCATGACTCTGATTTCACTGGAGTCAAATTGGTTCTCACATGAGGACTGGTGCGAATCACAGAGAGATACTGGAGTTTGACTTCATTCTGGCAGCAGATGAACTGGTTGTTTATTTTGGGGAGGGGTAAGCACATTTCATTCGAGGGTGGAAGAATGAGCCAACTACATGTGGTAATTGTTCAGTTTATCTGTCAGTTCTGTGCTTCTCAGGCACCTATCACAACTGCCTTTCCTGAACTCTCTGAAGATTGGATTGACTGTGTGTGCTTGAGTTTCAGCCACACTTTGCTGCTTGTCCACCGTGGAACATACTATATTCTATAAGATTATTAAATGTTACTGTAATAGTTAATTTAATGTACTAATTTGCTAGGCACCAGTACCCAGGAGTTTTGGTCAAACATCAGTTAGATGTTAGTGTGAAAGTTTCTTATTGGGGTACGGTGGTAATTAATATTTCCAGTCAGTTAACTTCAATATTTTCCCAGTTGTCATTGGACATTATTCATTTATTAATTGATTTATTCATTTATTTACTTATATGTGGTGCTATGAGTTGAACCCAGTGCCTCACATATGCTAGGCAAGCACTACAACCCCAGTCCCAGTCAGTAGACTTTAATTAAAACAGATTACCCTCCACTGTGTGAAGTCCTCAAACAGTCAGTTCAAAAGCTTAAGAGAACAGACTGATGTCTCTTGGGAAGAATTCTGCCAGAAGACTGTCTTCAAATGTCACGTGCAATAACAATTCCTCCCTGGGTTTCAGTTTCCTGACAGGTCCTGCAGAATTTAAATTCACCAGCCTACCACACCCCAATCACAGCATTCAAATCTTTACATTAAATCTGTCCATGTTCTATCTACACCTCTCTCTCTCACACACACATATATACACACACACACACACACAAACACACACAAACACACAATTACTGTGTCTCTGAAAATCTGAATTTTAACCTAGATCCTCAGAGAAAGAACTACATGGAAACCTACACAACCTCACATAAAAGTGAAATGTAAGACTAGATCCATTTATTATGTTGGAATACAAAATATTTTACAAATATTGACTCAAATGAATCTTTGAAAATGCTAGAGGGAAAAACAGATGCAACAATTCAAGACATAGGCACAGGAAGAAGGATGTCTGTACTTCCCAGTTACTCTGCAGTTCACAAAGGAAGAAATGGGAATACTGCTTACATAAGTGATGAAGGACTGAGGAAATTCATTATAATCCAATATGGGACATCAGAGACTCAGAGCAAGAAATTATGGTTTG
>NW_025920303.1:56044-235411 GCF_902686445.1 Sciurus carolinensis | reverse complement strand
AGGAATTTGATGTTTGTTGTTTACAGCAAAGAAGACAACCAGGAGTGTTTCACTGAAAAAGTACCCTTTAACAAGTTTCCTTTGGGAATTCAAACTCAGGAAAAGCTTTAGTGCTCATCCGCTTGATAAGTAACAGACTGACTTGAGAGGTGGGAACATGAGGTTAAAGGGATAATTCTATAAACAGGACCTCCTGTGCTGACCCCCACTTGCTTTCTGTTAAAAAGCAATTAACCTGCAGTTCTGCCTGGCTTAAGTGAATAGGCTAAGTTGCAGTCTGGGGCAAATAACCTGTTACCTGGAGAAATGCAGACCAAAGAAAGGCTCTCCTTGTCAAAAAGAAGAACACAAGTTACCCTGGGTAGGGGTGGTTATGAACTTTACACACATCAGATTCTAGAATTCAGGGAGATATGATAATTAGAACCAGTCAGAGTGGGTCAAAATGACCCAGATTTGCCTTGAATTGATTAGGATGTTAAATCCTCCCTCCATGGGGTAAGACCATGCATGGTGGGACTTGAAAATCTGATGTCATTCTACTGTCATTCAAAAGTCAAGAGGTGCCCCTGACAGGACTCTCTGCAATCTTCCCTGGGAATCCCAATAACCCCAGTAACACCGGAGGTATTACTCTCTGAGAGGACCCACTTTCTCCCTTGAAGGTGTCTCCTCCTTTCATTTTTTTTTTTTAGTCCTTCTAATAAAATCATGCCTTCTACTTTGAGGGATACATCTGAAATCTTTTTGGTATGATCACAAGAACCAGTAACTTAGGACAGTCTTGGCTGCCTTGGCTCCACAGTGGGTCCTTGGTCTGTAACAAGCTAATATTTTTACATTTTTAAAAAATTTCCATGGTACTAGTATCTAATTCAGGGTCTCCTTAAGGTTGAGAAGACTCTCTACCACTGAGTCACACCACAGCCATATTTTTTTTGTTGTTCATTTGTTTTGTTTTTGTAACAGAAATTTATCTTGTAATAGATTCGTTGAGGTGTAATTGACAGGCAATAAACTACATATATTTGAAAAAACGTTTAATTTGATCTAATTGATTATAATATGACAGTAGAATGCATTTTGATGCATTGTGCAAAAATGGAGCATAACTTCTCATTCCTCTGGCTGTACATGGTGCTGACTCACATTGGTAATGTAATTATACATGTACATAGGGAAATAATGTCTGTCTCATTCTACTGTCCTTCCCATCCCCATTACCACACCAGTTCCCTCACTCCCCTCTGCAGAATCCAATGTTCCTTCATTCTTCCCTACCCACCCACCACTATGGATCAGCATCCGCTTATCAACAAAAACATTTGACCTTTGGTTTTTTGGGATTGGTTTATTTCACTTAGCATGATATCCTCTAGTTCCATCCATTTACCAGCAAATGCCATAATTTCATTCTTATTTAAGGCTGAGTAATATTCCCTTGTGTATATGTACCACATTTTCTTTTTCTGTTCATCTGTTGAAAGGCATGTAGGTTGGTTCCACAGTTTAGCTATTGTGAATTGAGCTGCTATAAACATTGATGTGGCTGTGTCACTGTAGTATGATGATTTTAAGTCCTTTAGATATAAACAAGGAGTAGGATAGCTGGGTCAAATGGTGTTCCAGTCCAAGTTTTCAAGGAATCTCCATACCACTTTTGGTGCAGTGTTTGCACCAAAATCTGCAGTCCTATCAGCAATGTATGAATGTACTTTTCCCCCCACATCTTCAGCAATGCTTATTATTGCTTGTATTCTTGATAATTGCCATTATGACTAGAGTGAGATGAAGTTTTAGAGTAGTTTTGATTTGCATTTCTCTAATTGCATAGAATATGAACATCTTTTCATATTTCTTGATCAATTGTATTATTTTATTTCTTCTTCTGTGAAGTGTCTGTTCAGTTTCTTAGCCCATTTATTGATTTGGTTATTTGGGGATTTTTTGTTTATTTGTTTTTTGGTTTTAAGTCTTTTGAGTTCTTTATATATCCTGGAGATTATTGCTCTGTCAGAGGTGCAAGTGGTAAAGATTTTCTCCCAAACTGTAGGTTCTCTCTTCATGTTATTGATTGTTTCCTTTGCTGAGAAGAGGATTTTTAGTTTGTACTCATTCCACTTATTGATTCTTCACTTCGCTTCTTGTGCATTAGAAGTCTTGTTAAGGATGTCAGTTCCTAAGCTGACATGGTGGAGATTTAGGCCTACTTCTTCTTCTATTAGACACAGGGTTTCTGTTCTAGTACCTAAGTCTTTGATCCACTTTGAGTTGCTTTTTGCACAAGGTAAGAGACAGAGGTTTAATTTCCTTTTGTTACATATGGATTTCCAGTTTTCCCAGCACCATTTGTTGAAGAGGCTATCTTTTCTCCAATGTATGTTCTGGCACTTTTGTCTAGTATGAGATAACTGTATCCATGTAGGTTTGTCTCTGTGTCTTCTATTTTTTACCAGTGGTCTACATGTATATTTTGGTGCCAATACCATGCTGTTTTGTTACTTTTGCTCTGTAGTATAGTAGAAGGTCTAGTATTGTGATGCCTCCTGCTTCACTCTTCTTGCTCAAGATTGACTTGGTTATTCCAGGTCTCTTATTTCTCCAAGTGAATTTCATGGTTGCTTTTTCTAGTTCTATGAATGTCATTGGATTTTAAAAGGAATTGCATTTAATCTGTATAACACTGGTAGTATGACCATTTTGACAGTATTAATTCTGCCTATTGAAGAACACAGGAGATCTTTCCATCTTCTAAGGCCTTGTTTTAATTTCTTTCTTTAGTGTTCTGTAGTTTTCATTGTAGAGGTCTTTTACCTCTTTCGTTAGATTGATTCCCAAGTTTTTTTTTTTTTTTTTTAGGTTATTGTGGATGGGGTAGTTTTCCTAATTTCTCTTGCAGTGTATTCATCACTTATGTATAGAAATGCATTTGATTCATGGGTATTGATTTTATATCCTGCTACTTTGCTGAATTTATTTATTAGTTCTAGAAGTTTTTTGGTGAAATTTTTTGGATCTTCTAAATATAGAATCATGTTGTGGCAAATAGTGATAGTTTGAGTTCTTTTCCTATTTGTATCCCTTTAATTTATTTTGTTGTCTGATTTCTCTGACCAGAATTTTAAGGACTATGTTGACTAGAAGTGGTGAAAAAGGGCATCCCTGTCTTGTTTCAGTTTTTAGAGTGAATTCTTTCAACTTTTCTCCATTTAGAATGATTGATGTTGGTCATAGGCTTAGCATAAATAGCTTTTACAGTGTTGAGGTATGCTCCTACTATCCCTATTTTTCCTAGTCTTTTGAACATGAAGAGGTACCATATTTTGTCAAATGCTTTTTCTGTGTCTATTGAGATAATCATATGATTCTGATCTAAGTCTTTTGATGTGATGTATTATGTTTATTGATTTCCAGATGTTGAACCAACCTTGCATCTCTGGGATGAAACCCACTTGATTGTGGTGTGCTACCTTTTTAATATGTTTTTGTATGTGATTTGCCAGAATTTTATTGAGAATTTTTGTGTCTATGTTCATCAGGGTTATTGGTTATTGGTCTGAAGTTTTCTTTTTTTGTTGTGTCTTTGTCTGGTTTTGGCATCAGGGTGATACTAGCCTCATAGAATGAGTTTGGAAGGGTTCCCTCCTTTTCTATTTCATGAAATGATTTGAGGAGTATTGATGCTAATTCTTCTTTGAAGGTCTTTTAGAACTCACCTGAGAATCTGTCTGGTCCTGGGCTTTTCTTAGTTGGTAAGCTTTTGATGGCTTCTTCTATTTCATTGCTTGAAATTCATCTGTTTAAATTGTGTATGTTCTCCTCCTTCAGTTTGTCTCTAAAAATTTGTTGATGTTTTTGAGATTTTCTATTTCATTTGAGTATAAATTTTCAAAATAGTTGCTAATTATCTTCTGTATTTCCGTAGTGTCTGTCATGATATTTCCTTTGTCATCACAAATTTTAGTAATTTTAGTTTTCTCTCTCTTTCTCTTTGTTAGTGTGGTTAAGGGTTTATAAATTTTATATATATTTTCAAAGAAACAACTTTTTTGGCAATTTTTTCAGTTGTTCCAATTTCATTGATTTCAGCTCTAATTTTAATTATCCTGTCTTCTGCTGCTTTGTTCTTCTTTTTCTAGAGGTTTGTAAGTAATGTTATGTCATTTATTTGTTGACTTTTTATTCTTTTAATGAATGAACTCAATGCAATGAGCTTTCCTCTTAGAACTCCAATCATAGTGTCCCAGAGATTTTGAACTGTTGTACTGGTGTTCTCATTTACCTCTAAGTATTTTTTTATTTCCTCCCTGATTTCTTCTTTTATCCTTTCATCATTCAATAGTATGCTATTTATTCTCCAGCTATTGGAATAGCTTCTATTTTTATTTTATCATTGATTTCTAGTGTCATTCCATTATGATCTGATAGAATGCAGGGTAAAATATTTTTATATTAGATGAGAGTTGCTTTAGGGCATAACATATGGTCTATTTTACAGAAGGACCCATGTGCTGCTGAGAAGAAAGTGTATTTGGTTGATGATGGATGAACTACTGTAAACATATCTGTTAAGTCTAACATTGATTGTATTATTTATTTAGTTTTTGTTTGGAAGATCTATTCAGTGGTGAGAAAGGTTTGTTAAGTCACGCAGTATTATTGTATTGTGGTCTGTTTGATTCTTGTTTGATGTACGTAGATGCTCCATGGTTTGGGGCATGTGTATTTACGATTTTTATGTCTTATTAATGTATGATTCCCTTAAGCAGTATGAAATGTTCTTCTTTATTCCTTCTGACTAACTTTGGTTTTAAGTTCACTTTTTCTGATATGAAGATGGAAACCCCTGCTTGTTTATGCAGTTCATGCGACTGATGTGTTTTTTCCCAACCTTCCACCTTCAGTCTGTGGATGTCTTTTTCTAGGAGATGAGTCTCTTAAAGACAGTATATTATTGGATCTTTCTTTTAAATTCAGTCTTCCAGTCTATGTCTTTTGATTGATGAGCTTAGGCCATTAATATTCAGGGTTATTATTGAGATATGATTTGTATTCCTGGTCATTACAGTTTCTTTTTGGTTTTTAACTTGACTTAGTTTCTCTTTTAATTGATCTTTCCTTTATATAGTTCCTCTCTTTGTTGGTTTTCATTTTTTTTTCCTATTTCCTCCTCATGGAATATTTTACTGAGAATGTTCTGTAGTGCAGGCTTTCTGGTTGTGAATTCTTTTTTAATTTCATCTTCAAATCTGAAACTTAATTTTGCTGCATAGAAAATTCTCAGTTGGCATCCATTTTCTTTCAGATTTTGATATATGTTATTCTAGTACCTCCTGGCACTGAGGGTCTGGGTTGAGAAATCAGTTAAAATCCAAATTGGTTTCCCCCTATGTGAAATTTGATTTTTTTCTCTTGCAGTCTTTAAATTTCAATCCTTATTCTCTATGCTTTTTATCCTCATTATAATGTACCTTGGTGTGAGTCTGCTGTAATTTTGTACATTTGGGATTCTGTAAGCTTCTTGTAGTTGATTTTCCATTCCATTCTTTAAATTTGGGAAGTTTTCCAATATTATGTCATTGAAAATATTGTGCATTCCTTTTGTTTGTATCTCCGTGCCTTTGTCTAGTCTGATAAATCTTAAATTGGGTATTTTCATGTTATCCCATATTTCTTGGAAGTTCTGTTTGTGGTTTCTTTCTAGTTTCTCTGTGTGGTCAAAATTATTTTCAAGAGCATATATTTTGTCTTCATTGTCTGAAGTTCTGTCTTCCACATGGTCTTATCTGTTGGTGATACTTTCAAATGAATTTTTAATTTGGTTTATCATTTCCTTCATTTTACAATCTCTGCCTCCTTATTGAAGTGATCTTTCACTTCCTGTATTTTCTCTCCAATTCCAAGCTTTTTTGAAGATCAGTCTATGTATTTTTTAAACTCCTTCTTTGACATTTCTTCTACTGTGTTGTCTATGGATTCTATTGTTGGAACACCTTGATTTGTTTGAGGTGCTTTGTTCCCTTATTTTTTCATGTTGTTTGTGTGTCTTCTCATCTAGCAGTATAGACCTAGGCAATACAGATTCAACCCTGTGATCTTATAGTGTCCTTGAAGGTTTTCTTTTAAGTAGAAGATCAGTATTAACAGCACCCAATGCAAACAGTATTCCACCTTAAACCAAATGACTTCTATTAAGGCATTTACAGTTTTGTTGCAATTAATAGAAATAAAGTGTTCAATTATTGTCTGCAATATAAATAGTAAATTTGCTGAAAGGGTTTACCATTTCAAATGATGAACAATGAGGGAACAGAAGTAGTGTAAGATGTGATGTTTTTGAAGGTGAAGGAGAAAAGATAGAGAAAAAAATTATAGTAAGAATGAAGGACTAATTAATAGAAGTTGACCATTAGTACAAGACAGGTGGGAAAGAGAATCTAAGTAGACAAATAGGTGAGAGAAAAAATATATACCAATTTTTAAAAAGTAAAATTATTAGAATACACAACAAACTGCAATATACTATTCTTACATCCCATTCCTCAATAAATTGATGCATGAAAAATATTTGGTTTCAAAGATGGTAGAGGTATGAAAGAGAGGGCAAAATTTTTTTTTAAAAAGGAATGTCTTCTTTTTCAAGATGGTGGACTAGAGGGATGCTGCATTCCTTGTTGCTCTGTAACTCCAGTTTCAAGCAGAGGATATCTGTTTCTGGGTGAGGTAGTTTTTGCTGCTTATCGTACCCTGCTCTTTACCCCATTTGTCTGCTGTGATCACCTGCAGTCTGCAAGCATATCGACGCCTTTTTTGAGTGCAAATTGCTCATTGTCAGGCAGCTATCATCTGCCATTTGCCTGCCTCTCACCTGTCTATTGCCTGCCTTACACCTATCCATCACCCAAGGCACGAGGTTCACCTTCCAATTGTCTGACAACAGTCAGCAAACTGATTGCCGACCACCAGTGTAGCACCAGCTGCCTGCTCTGGCCTGGAAGTTCACTTATTAATTTGGAAACCTATAGGACCACTATAAGCCTATAGGGGGAAATCTGCAATACCTCAGATATGCACTGCTAGAGAGGAAGACACATGAACAACATGAAAAAACAAGGGAAGAAAATGATCCAGACAAATCTAGATTATATATTAATAGAATCAATGACAGTATGGTAGAAGAAATGTCAGAAAAGGACTTCAGATTATACATGATCAAGATGATTTGTGAAGCAAAGGATGAGATAAGAGAGCAAATGCAGGCAATGAATGATAATACCAATAAGCTAAAAGAGCACTGCAGGAAGCAAAAGATCATTTCAATGAAGAGATAGAGATTTTCAAAAAAAAAAAAAAAAAGGAAATCCATGAAATGAAGGAAACAATAAACCAAATAGAAAACTCAATAGAAAGCATCACCAAAAGACTAGACCACTTGGAAGACAGAACATCAGAAAATGAAAACAAAATATTTAATCTTGAAAATAAAGTTGCCCAAACAGAGAAGATGGTAAGAAATCATGAACAGAATCTCCAAGAACTATGGGACATCATGAATTTAAGAATTATTGGGATTGAGGAAGGCACAGAGATACCAAAGGAATGAACAACCTATTCAATGAAATAATATCAGAAAATTTCCCAAACCTGAAGAATGAAATGGAAAATCAAATACAAGAGGTTTACAGAACACCAAATGCACAGAATCACAACAGATTCACACCAAGGCACATTATAATGAAGATACCTAACATAAAAAATAAAGATAGGATTTTGAATGCTGCGAGAGAAAAGCATCAGATTACATATGGGGGAAACCAATACGGACAGCAGCAGACTTCTCCACCCATACTCTAAAAGCTAGAAGGGCCTGGAACAACATATTTCAAACTCTGAAAGAACATGGTTGCTAACCAAGAATACTATACCCAGCAAAACTAACCTTCAGATTTGAAGATGAAATAAAATCCTTCCATGATAAACAAAAGTTAAAAGAATTTACAAATAGAAAGCCTGTGCTACAGAATGTTCTCAACAAAATATTCCCTTAGGAGGAAATGAAAAACAACAATGTAGGTCGGCAAAGGCAGGAACTACCTTAGAGCAAAACCACTCAAAGGAGAAACCAAGCCAACTTAAAAACCAAAAATGAGCCCAAATGACTGGGAATACAAATCATATCTCAATGATAACCCTGAACGTTAATGGCCTAAACTCATCAATCAAAAGATATAGACTGGCAGAATGGATTAAAAAGAAAGACCCAACAATATGCTGCCTGCAAGAGACTCATCTCATAGAAAAAGACATCCACAGACTAAAGGTGAAAGGATGGGAAAAAACCTCCCATGCACATGGACTCAGTAAAAAAGCAGGGGTTTCCATCCTTATATCAGATAAAGTGGACTTCAAGCCAAATTTAGTCAGAAGGGATAAAGTAGGACATTTCATACTGCTTAAGGGAACCATAAATCAGGAAGATATAAAGATAGTAAATATTTAGGCCCCAAACAATGGTGCATCCCTGTACATCAAACAAATCCTTCTCAATTTCAGGAATCAAATAGACCACAACACAATAATTCTGGGTGACTTTAACATACCACTGTCACCACTAGATACATCTTCCAAACAAAAACCAACCAAAGAAACCACAGAACTCAATAACACAATCAATAACCTAGACTTAATAGACATATATAGAATATTCCATCCATCAAGGAGCAGATTCACTTTCTTCTTAGCAGCACATGGAATCTTCTCAAAAATAGACCATATGTTATGCCACAAAGCAGCCCTTAGGAAATGCAAAAAAATAGAGATACTGCCTTGTGTTCTATCAGATCATAATGGACTGAGAGTAGAAATCAATGACAAAATAAAAAACAGAAATTACTCCAACACCTGGAGACTAAATATTATGCTATTGAATGAAACATGGATAACAGAAAACATCAGGGAGGAGATAAAAAAAATTCTTAGAGGTCAGTGAGAACGACGATACAACATATCAAAATCTCTGGGACACTATGAAAGCGGTAGGAAGATGAAAATTCATTGCATGGAGCGCATTCCAGAAAAGAATGAAAAGTCAACAACTAAATGACCTAACATTACAGTTCAAAACCCTAGAAAAAGAAGAGAATAACGACAAAAGTGGCAGAAGACAGGAAATAATTAAAATCAGAGCTAAAAATCAATGAAATTGAAATGAAAGAAACAATTGAAAAAATGGACAAAACAAAAAGTTGTTTCTTTGAAAAAGTAAACAAAGTAGACAAACCTTTAGCCACACTAACAAAGAGAAGGAGAGAGAAAACTGAAATTACTAAAATTCCTGATGAAAAAGGAAATATAATGACAGACACCACTGAGATACATAACATAATGAGAAGCTACTTCAAAAATCTGTATTCCAACAAAATAGAAACTACTGAAGACATTGACAAATTTCTAGAGACATATGCTCCTCCCAAACTGAACCAGGAGGACATACACAATTTAAACAAACCAATATGAAGCAATGAAATAAAAGAAGCCATTAAAAACCTACCATCCAAGAAAAGCCCTGGACTAGACAGATTCTCGGCAGAGTTCTACAAGAACTCTTCAAAGAAGAACTCATTCCAATACTTCTCAAAGTATTCCAGGAAACAGAAAAGGAGGGTACCCTACCAAACTCATTCTATGAAGCTAATATCACCCTCATACCCAAACCAGGAAAAGACACATCAAGGAAAGAAAATTTTAGACCAATATCCTTGATGAATAGAGATGCAAAGATCCTTAACATAATATTGGCAAACCGTATCAGAAAACATACTAAGAAAATTGTGCACCACAATCAAGTGGGGTTCATCCCTGGAATGCAAGGATGGTTTAACATCTGTAAATCAATAAACATAATCCATCATGTCATTAGACTTAAGGATAAGAATCTATGGTTATTTCCATTGACACAGAAAAAGCGTTCAACAAAATACAACACCCCTTCATGCTCAAAACACTAGAAAAAATAGGGATAGCAGGAACATACCTGAATATTGTAAAGGCTATTTATGCTAAGCCCATGGCCAACATCATTCTTAATGGAGAAAAACTGAAACCATTCCCTTTAAAAATGGGAACAAGACAGGGATGTCCTCTCTCACCACTTCTATTCAACATTGTCCTCGAAACTCTAGCCAGAGCAATTAGACAGACTAAAGAAATTAAAATGATACGAATAGGAAAAGAGGAACTTAAGCTGTCACTATTTGTGGATGACATGATTCTATATTTAGAGGATCCAAAAAACTCCTCCAGAAAACTTCTAGACCTCATCAATGAATTCAACAAAATAGCAGTCTATAAAATCAACATGCATAAATCTGAAGCATTTTTATACGCAAGTGATGAAACATCTGAAAGGGAAATGAGGAAAACAACTCCATTTGCATTAGCCTCAAAAAAATAAAGTACTTGGGAATCAATCTAACCAAAGAGGTAAAAGATCTATACAATGAAAACTACAAAACACTAAAGAAAGAAATTAAAGAAAACCTTAGAATATGGAAAGATCTCCCATGTTCTTGGATAGGCAGAATTAATATTGTCAAAATGGCCATACTACCAAAAGTGCTGTACAGATTCAATGCAATTCCAATTAAAATCCCAATGATGTGCCTTACAGAAATAGAGCAAGCAATCATGAAATTCATCTGGAAGAATAAGAAACCCAGAATAGCTAAAGCATTCCTTAGCAGGAAGAATGAAACAAGGGGTATCACAATACCAGAATTTCAACTATATTACAAAGCAATAGTAACACAAATGGCATGTTATTGGTACCAAAATAAACAGGTAGATCAATGGTACAGAATAGAGGAAATGGACACAAACCCAAATAAATACAATTTTCTCATATTAGACAAAGGTGCCAAAAATATGCAATGGAGAAAAGATAGCCTCTTCAACAAATGGTGCTGGGAAAACTGGAAATCCATATGCAACAGAATGAAACTAAACTCCTATCTCTCACACTGCACAAAAATCAACTCAAAATGGATCAAGAACCTTGAAATCATACCAGAGACCCTGCTTCTTATAGAAGAAAAAGTAGGTCCAATTCTTCAACTTGTTGACTTAGGATCAGACTTCCTTCCCATAGCTCAAGAAATAAAAGCAAGAATCAGTAACTGGGATAGATTCAAACTAAATGGCTTCCTCTCAGCAAAGGAAACTATCAGCAATGCAAAGAGAGAGCCTATAGAGTGGGAGAAAATCTTTGCCACTCATACTTCAGATAGAGCACTAATTTCGAGAATATATAAAGAACTCAAAAAACACTACACCAAGAATACAAATACCCAGTCAACAAATGGGCTAAGGATATGAACAGACACTTCACCAAAGAAGATCTACAAGCTATCACCAGATATGTGAAAAAATGTTCACCATCTTTAGTAATAAGAGAAATGCAAACCAAAACTACATGAAGATTTCATCTCACCCCAATCAGAATGGTGATTTTCAAGAATACATGCAACAACAGGTGTTGGAGAGGATGTGGGGAAAAAGGTACACTCATACATTGCTGGTGGGGCTGCAAATTAGTGCAGCCACTCTGGAAAGCAGTGTGGAGATTCCTCAGAAAACTTGGAATTGAACCACCATTTGACCCAGCTATCCCACTCCTTGGCCTATACCCAAAGGACTATAATAATCAGCATACTACAGAGATACAGCCACATCAATGTTCAGAGCTGCTCAATTCACAATAGCCATATTGTGGAACCAATCTAGATGTCCTTCAATTGATGAATGGATAAAGAAACTGTAGTATATACATACAATGGAATATTACTCAGCTATGAAGAATAATAAAATTATGGCATTTGCAGGCAAATGGATGAAATTGGAGAATATCATGCTAAGTGAGATAAGCCAATCTCAAAAAATCAAAGGACGAATGATCTCACTGATAAGTGGATGATGACACATAATGGGTTTGGGAGGGTGGTAAGAATGGAGGAAGGAAGGAATGTATAGAGGGAAAAGAGGGGTGGGGGAGGGGTGGGGGGAAGGGAAAATAACAGAATGAATCAAACATCATTACCCTATTTAAATGTATGATTATGCAAATAGTATGTGTTACTCCATGTACAAACAGAAACAACGTGTATCCCATTTATTAACAATAAAAATAAATTTTTAAAAAATTTAAAAAATTTTAAAAAAGGAATGTTTTCATGGAAAATTGAATGATTCCTTACATTAACTTTCAAAATTTTTCTCAACTTCACTTCTCTGCTGATATGTGGGGTTTTCTGAGGTTTGATGTTAGCTTCAGTCCAGTCGGTGCTGAGCCAGTTATGTGGATGTGCTGATAACAAGATGCCCTCACACCATCTTCTTGTCTTCCTACTCATTAGAGCTGGCTGACCCCTTCTGTCCCTGCACACTTCAGGACTCACTGAACCAAAGAGAACCCAGTTTTCTCCTGTTTCTTCAACCTGTGCTCCCTCCAGGGAATCTTTCCATAGGCTTGCCAGACCCAGACTGACTCACGCAAACCAAACTGTAATATGATGGACCTGGGCTTCAGCCTGGTCATGCCTTACTATAGTCCCATGATATCAATGCCCTTTCAGCTTATAGAGAGACCAACAGGGATGTGCTTTCAGGCAATGGACTTTCAGGCAACAGTGGGGAAACAGGTGATCTGATGGCAGTCTGAGTTTGGAGGCTAAGGCTAAGGGGGGACAATCAGCAGGTTGAAATTGGGCAGTAGGCAATGGGCAGGCAGGAGGTGGGCAAACCAGCAAGTGGTGGATGACAGGCAGTGGACAGTGAGCAATCTCTAAACTACATATTTTATAAGTGTATAATTTGATGAGCTTTTAAATAAATAGAATTGTGTGGGCAGTTGAACCAGAGAACCTACCTGGATCCCTGCTAGCTGGATGTGACCCTCCTGCCCACATAAGAAATAAGCAATGTAAAAAGGAAAAATGAATTCTATGCAGTTTGACCAAATTGGGTGAAGCAGTTAGATTGTTTCTCTGCTGTTTCCACAGAAACTATTACAATTTGCAGAAATGAAAACCAGGTGATATACATGTGTAGACTGAGGAACTATGTTTATCCTGCCCCTTGGTGTGCCTGCTCAGCACAGGGGTTAGGTAGTTTTTTTTTAGTTTTCATTCTCAGCATGAGCAAGTTTTCAGGAAGTTGCTTTGAATTTTAAATGTACTCTGGTTCAGAATCATATTATTTTAATCAAGTTTTCTTTACCCTACATGATTAATTTGTGATCTAACCCTGTTCTTGCACCTAACTCTTTTTATTGAGAAGTTACTTTAATCTAATATATGGATAGTTCACAACTTGTTTATACTTTTGCTTGTTTCCAGTCTAGGCTTATTGCCAATAAACACTTGCAATTATCACTCCTTTAATCCTTGGTCATTCTAGTAGGTGTGTAGTTGTTTTCATTGTGAATTTTGTTTGCATTTTCCTCCTGACTATGAAGTCAAGCATCTTTTCTATGCTGATATGCATTTTCATTTTTTTTTCTGTGAAGTGTCTATTCAAATCCCTTGCAGGTTTCTAAAATGTTCTGTTGCTTGATTCCTATTTTTGCATTCTGAAAGTCCTTCATATATTATTTTGTTATTGGTAAGTATTTTCTCCAGTCCATGACTACTGCTTTTGTTCTCTTAGTCATAAATACCGTCAAAGAGCAAAAACTTTAATTTTGGTAAGTTCCAGTTTATGGATTTCCTTTCTTTTATGTTTTATGATCTTGGAGTTTCTGTAAGAAATATTTGCTTCAAGATCACAAAAAATTTCCATGTTGCCACTGGAAATAATATTTTTTAGCCTTACTATATAAACCTATGATTTATTTTGAGCCAATTTTTGTAAAAAGTTGGAGGTATGAGTCAAAGTTTGAATTATTGTTTGTTTGATTGCTTGGTTGACTTTTAGCTTTTTTTTCCCCCCCATGCAAACCACATTGTTCTAGCACTGCTTGTCAAAAGGACAATTCTTTCTCTGAATGCATTTTGCTGAAATGCATTTCTACCTTTTTAAGCTTAAAAATCAGGAGTAGAGTCATCCAATATAATTTTTACCACGGTTGTTTTCAGGATTCTAGATCTTTTCCTTTTCTATATGATTTATAGAATCAGCTTGTCAAATTCTACAACACAATCTGCTGTTTTGATTGAGATTGTGTTGAATCTATAAATAAGGGACAATTGTGATCTTAAAATTATTGAGTGTTTAACCATCATGGTTTATTATTCTATTTATTTAGATCTTTAATTTCCCTCAGTCATGTTTTACAGTTTTCAATGCACAGATCTTGCACGTTTTGTAAAATTTATCCCTACACATTTTATATTTTTGTTGCTTTCTTGAATGACATATTTATCTTCTGATTTGTGAGTGTTCACAACAAATACCATACAGAGATACAATTGATTTTTACGTGAATGTGGATCTTGAATCCTGTAACTTTGATAAATGCACTCATTACTTCTAGAAGTTTTTAAAAGATTCAATCTGAGCAGTTGTAGCTCAGAGGTAGAGTGCTTTCCTTGCATGTTTGAGTAAATGGGTTTAATGCTCAGCACCACATAAAAATAAATAAATAAAATAAAGATATAAAAAATACAATAATTAAAAAAGATTTATTCTGATTTTCAATATAAATGATCATGTCTTCTGCAAATAAAGTTAATTTTATTGTTTTCATTCCCTTTTGTATGCTTTGTAGATTCCCCCCCCCCCCACTGAGTGCATTGACAGAACCTTTAGGAGCAAACTGAAGAAATGGTATGTACATAACCTTTTTTGTTCCTGAGGATATGGTTAAGTATTCAGTGTTTTGCCAAAAAGTACTATGTTTCTGGTTAAGTATTTAATAGATGTCAGGTTGAGGAATTTTTCCTTCTATTCTTAGTTTACTAAAACTTTTAAACAGAATTTGATATTGGGTTATTGGAAAATATTTTCTACATTTATTGGGGTGATTTTATGAAGTTATGTATATCACATATGCATACTTTTAGATTATGTATATATGTGATATACATGGATCAATTTTGGAATGTTAAATCAACATTGAATCTCTATGTAAAATTTTGTAATAATATATTAACCTTTTTATATGTTGTTGAATTTTATTTGCCAAGTTTTGCCTAGAATTTTTGCATTCAAGATTATTGGGGGAAAGTCATTAGGGACCTCATTTTGTCCTATTCATTCTTTTGCAAAGCCCTTTCCTGATTTTTTAAATGAAAATAATACTGGACTCATGAAATGAGTTAATAAGCATTCCCTCTTCTTCAGCTTTCTTTAAAGTTTTATGTAGAACTGCATTATGTATTCCTTGAATTGGAATTCAATATTGTTGCCACTTGAAATTGGATTTCTATTGATAGGTTTTTAACTACAATTTCAATTTCTTTTATAGATACAAGGCTATCGACTGAATTCATTTCTTCTTGAGTGAGCTTTTGTTGTTTATAACTGTCAAAGAATTTATTCATTTTATCATAGTTGTCAAATGTATTGGCAAAAAGTAATTCATAATATTTTCTGATTTTTCTCTTTTAACTTTTCCTTTTTTGAGAGGAGTGGAGGTTGGGTGCTCGGTACTGAACCCAGAGGTACTTAACCACTGAGCCATGTCCCCAGCCCTTTTCATTTTTTATTTTAAAACAGGGTCTCACTAAGTTGCTTAGGGTTTTATT
Organism: Sciurus carolinensis; assembly: GCF_902686445.1. Lineage (NCBI taxonomy): Eukaryota > Metazoa > Chordata > Mammalia > Rodentia > Sciuridae > Sciurus > Sciurus carolinensis. The sequence continues at coordinate 219,671 of NW_025920303.1, read as the reverse complement.
AAGTTACTGAGGCTGGCCTCAAACTTGCCATCCCCCTGTTTCACTCTCCTGAGCCACTGGAATTACAAGTGTGTGCTTGACTTTTCTTTTAATATCTGTAGAATATTTAGTGACATAATGTCTCTTTGGTAATTTGTGTTTATTATTAAATTTCCTTGTCATTTCATTCTTCTAGAGATATATCAAGGTTATTGTATTTCTTCTAGAGCCAACTTTAGTTTATATAGATAACATCCATTTTAGAAGTATTTTATTTAATTGATTTCTATGCTGATATTTATTTTTTTCCCCTAACTTCATTCATTTCCTGTTTGTTTTTATTTTCTGCTGTGTTAAGGTGGAAACTGAGAACTCTGCTCAGAGTACTTCTTTGCTGACAGGTGCACATGGTCCTATAAATGTCCAATAAGTAGAGCACTAGTGACATTTCACAATTTTTGACATGATTTTTTTTCATGATTTGAAAATGATAATTTTCTTATTTTGTTTTGTCTTGTGTATTACTTAGATGTCTGTTATTTACCTTCAAGTGTTTGCATATTTTCTAGTAATTTTTGATACAGATTGAAATATATTTAGCAATTTTCATTACAGCTTTAGAAATACAAACTAATTGAATAGATAATACGTGCAGTGACATGTATCTACACCATACCCACCCCTCTACCACCCCACATAATTTCCCCTATAATTTATGTCTTGCATTAGTGTGTTGCATTTGCCACAATTAATGACCAAAATTTGGCACTATATTATTAGCTGTACTTCATAAGTTATATTGTTCCATTCTTTGAGTTGCACAGTTATATGAGTTTTGACAAAAGTATAATGATATCCATTACAGTTTTCAGGAGAACATATTTACCACCCTAAAAGTCCCTGTGCTTCACCTGTTCATCCCTCCCTTCTCTTCTCCTAAATTGCTGATAATCATTGATTTTTCTAACTCTCTGTACAGATTTACCTTTACAAAATGTCATATTGTTGGAACCTTAAAATATGCAGCATTTTCAGACGAACATCTTTCATTTACCACAATACATTTATGATCCCTCCATATCTTTTTATAGACTGATAGCTCTTTTATATTTATTGCTGAATAATATGCTGTTGTATGGATAAAGTACAATGTATTTTTCCATTAACTAGTTGAAAGACAACTAGGCTGGTTCCCATTTCTGGTGATTATGAACAAACCTACCATAAATATTCTTGTGCAGGCTTTTGTGTGAACATAATTTTTTGGCTCATTAGGACAAATACTTAGGCATGAAATTGCTGAATTGTAAAGTAAAACTATGTTTATCTTTGCAAGACACTTCAGAATGGTCTTCCAAAGTGAATGTACCATTTTATATTTTGATGAGACACAAATAAAAGTTCATTTTACTTCACATTCTCACAGGTATTTGATATTGTCATTAAAAAAAAAAACCTAGTCATTTTAATTGTGGCATAGTGCTATCATATTGAAAATCCCTAATGACTCATGGTATTTTGTAGTTTTTTTTTTTTAGATTCAAACCTAATTTTATTTAATTAATTATAATTTTTTCATTAACCAACACTTTAAAGGCCAATTTTTTTATTGTAAACAAATGGGATACATGTTGTTTCTCTGTTTGTACATGGAGTAAAGGCATACCATTTGTGTAATCATAAATTTACATAGGGTAATGTTGTTTGATTCATTCTGTTATTTTTTTCCCTTCCCCCTCCCCCCTCTTTTCCCTCTATACAGTCCTTCCTTCCTCTATTCTTGCCACCCTCCCTAACCCTAAACCTAACCCTAAACCTAACCCTAACCCTAATACTAACCCCTCCCACCCCCCATTATGTGTCATCATCAGTTTATCAGCGAGATCATTCATCCTTTGGTTTTTTGAGATTGGCTTATCTCACTTAGCATGATATTCTCCAATTTCATCCATTTGCCTGCAAATGCAATAATTTTATTATTCTTCATGGCTGAGTAATATTCCATTGTGTATATATATACACCACAGTTTCTTTATCCATTCATCAACTTAAGGACATCTAGGATGGTTCCACAATATGGCTATTGTGAATGGAGCAGCTCTGAACATTGATGTGGCTATATCTCTGTAGTATGCTGATTTTAAGTCCTTTGGGTATAGGCCAAGGAGTGGGATAGCTGGGTCAAATGGTGGGTCCATTCCAAGCTTTCTGAGGAATCTCCATACTGCTTTCCAGAGTGGCTGCACTAATTTGCAACCCCACCAGCAATGTATGAGTGTACCTTTTCCCCCACATCCTTGCCAACACCTATTGTTGCTTGTGTTCTTGATAATCGCCATTCTAATTGGGGTGAGGTGGAATCTTCTTGTAGTTTTGATTTGCATTTCTCTTATTACTAAATATGGTGAACATTTTTTTATATATCTGCTGATTGCTTGTAGATCTTCTTTGGTGAAGAGTCTGTTCATTTCCTTAGCCCATTTGTCGATTGGATTATTTGTATTCTTGGTGTAGAGTTTTTTGAGTTCTTTATATATTCTGGAAATTAGTGCTCTATCTGAAGTATGAGTGGCAAAGATTTTTCTCCCACTCTATAGGCTCTCTCTTTGCATTGCTGATAGTTTCCTTTGCTGAGAGAAAGCTTTTTAGTTTGAATCTATCCCAGTTATTGATTCTTGCTTTTATTTCTTGTTCTATGGGAGTCCTGTTAAGGAAGTCTGATCCTAAGCCGACATGTCAAAGATTTGGACCTACTTTTTCTTCTATAAGATAAAGCGTCTCTGGTCTGATTTCTAGGTCCTTGATCCATTTTGAGTTGATTTTTGTGCAGTGTGAGAGATAGGAGTTTAATTTCATTCTGTTGCATATGGATTTCCAGTTTTCCCAGCACCATTTGTTGAAGAGGCTATCTTTTCTCCATTGCATATTTTTGGACCCTTTGTCTAATATGAGAAAATTGTATTTATTTGGGTTTGTGTCCATGTCCTCTATTCTGTACCATTGATCTACCTGTCTATTTTGGTCCCAATACCATGCCATTTTTGTTACTATTGCTTTGTAGTAGAGTTGAAGATCTGGTATTGCGATACCCCCTGCTTCGCTCTTTCTGCTAAGGATTGCTTTAGCTATTCTGGGTTTCTTATTCTTCCAGATGAATTTCATAATTGCTTGCTCTATTTCTGTAGGGTACGTTTTGTTCCATGTGTAAATTTCCTTTGGTAAAATAGTTTTTCAGATTTTTTTTAATCCATTTGTTTAATGGGTTGTTTTATTATTATTATTATATTTTTGGAATTTGTTTTGTATTTTGGATGCAGGTCTTAAGATATTTGTTATGCAAATATCTTCTCCCAGTCTGTGGTTTGTCTTTTCATTCTCTTAACATTTTCTTTTCAGAGTGTAAGTCATTGTTTGATTGATTCATGCATTATTTGAGATGGGATCTCACTATGTTGTTCAGGCTTGTCTTAAACTCCTGAATTCTAGTGCTCCTACCACTTCAGCCTCTCAGGTCCTTCAAAGGCTTTTTTAATTTTATCAAAGTCCCAATTCAACAGTATTTTCTTTCATGGAATATATTTGGGTATTGAATTTAAAAAACCACTGTAAAACATAAAGTTACCCAGATACTTTGTCATGTTATTTTATAAATGTCTTAGAGTTTTATGTTAAATTTAGCTCTACAAGTTTAACTCATAGAAGTAGAGAGTAAAATGATTGTTAGCAGATTATGGCATCAAAACAGACACATACAGCAATGGAATATCCCAGAAGACACAGAGATAAATCCACACATGTACAGTCATCTGATCCTTGACAAGGTGTTAAAAACACACAATGGAGAAAAGACAGCCTTTTTAACTAATGGTGTTGAGAAAACTGGATAACATGTGGAAGAGTGAAACTAGGCCCTTATATTTATTTTTTTTTAATTTATACTCTTTATGTCTATTATTTTGAAATAAAAATTTAAGAAAATTCAAATTACACAAATGCACTTTAGTTTTAAAAACTTCATACAGGAATATTCAAAACAGAAATGTCAAATAACTAGTAAGTACCACATAACCCCAATTCTTTTATAGACAAAGCACAGCAAACAGGCTTAGTAAAAACACATAACTTTCCAAACTATATGTAAGCATAAAATAGGCTTACAGCATGCTATGTGCTGTTAAATATTTTGATTTTCTATTTATCTATTTTTGAGGGTGGTGCTCAGGAAGAACCCAGGGCCACACTTGTTAGGTGAGTGATCCACCACTGCTCTCCACCCTCAGCCCTGCTTTCCTAGTTAATGTCTTTCAGATCATTCCATATTACAACACTGCTGTGCCACCTCTTTCTTCTTAACAGTTGTATACTGTTCTGTAGGATGGATACACTAGAATTTCTTTAACTGGTCCTCTCTCTGTTGATGTTACTGTGCACATGCTTTTGTGCACAACCCTGGACCCATCTCTGCCAAAGAGCTGTCCACAAGTTGCTGTCTGTGTATATGGTACATTTGCTTTAAAGTTCTCTCTGGGCACATCTTCTTTTCTGTTTAAAAGTTATTGATATAAAGTTTTCTGAACAATACCTTTGATTTTTCAGAGCAGACAAATCCAATGAGATGACAGCTCATATATCATCATCTGTATTTTACAAATCCTTATATGTGCATCTACTTCAATGTCTCTAACATGGTTTACATTCGGTAAGTACTTTTTGGATAAATAGGGAAAAATTAACAACACAGGTATAAAATGGAACAAGTTCACATCCCAAAGTTCTTAGAGTTAGAAATCAGGACTTAAACTGGTTAGTGAATCAACAAGATTCCATTTGATCCCACATTTTGTATCTCAGAGCTGGAAGCTAGGAGATACTCCCTTAAAGTTTCTTAGTTTGGGAAAGTTACAAGATGAATGAAGATTCTTTCTTCACCCCTAAAGACTTCTCAAAGTGCTCCATGAAATGAAGAGATAAAGAAAAATCAAGACTTAAAACTGCACAGCAACTGGGAAGACTAAAGTGCCAGGTTGTAGGTACATTTGCATTCACCCAGGTTTTACAGAATTACATTAAATGCCTTTTAGCATAACCATATATGCCAAATATACCTCCTCCCTTTGCCCATTCTCTACAAATTACAAACTCGATGGAAAGCTGAATAGGCAAAGAAGCCTAGTCACCTTCGCTCAGGCTTGGCATAGTGCACTTCTTCCAGGCAAAGCTCTGGGAACGGGCAACTCTGCCCCTACAGTTCAGAGGTAGCCTGACCCAGGTTAGTACCACTGGTCTTGCAAATGATCAGACGGAGGTTAAGATGAAAGAGAGGCTGACCCCATTGACTATTGCATACAATGGTACAGTATTTGTGTGATTCAGGAACAAACGGGGAAGTCAGGAGTGGAAGATTTTGGGGGGTATAAATAAAAGAGTAAGTATGAATGAATTTGTGAATATTTTGAAAGGAAACACTGTATTAATTTTATAACAATGTTGAAATTTCACTCTTAAATTGCATAATGAAGGACCAGGCTCAATTAACAGTATGACATTTATACCTGTAAATCCTCAAAAGGCCATCAGATCAACATTCATCTAGCTGAATAGTCACTGGGCAATGAGGGCCAGGCTCTGTACCTGACACTGGGTATTCAACTGCTTAAAAATAACGGTGACTGCCACAGAGTTTATTTCTCATCAGTACATTGTAAACAAGCTGTCAACTGAGCTTTCCCCTTGATGTCCCTGATATTACATGGGCCTGGGCCCTCCCTCTGCATCAGTCAGCCAGGTCTCTCACTGTTCTCCAGCCCTGCACTGACCACCATGCTGTCCCCTGGCCTACAGCCTCAGTTTATTCAAACCTGTTAGTAATAGTTCAGTTCTGTATTTAGTTGGCTATAAAACAGCCTTCCAGGCAGTTTTTCCTCTTGCCTTCTTCCAAAATGAAAGGATTTCTATCTCAACATTTATGTTCCAGCCCATCCCTGGCCATCTGCATGAGTGATACTTTAAGGCAGCAGGCAGTGGGATAGGGTATATCTGCCAGTGGGCAGAGTACTCTGTGTGAGCCCTTGACACAGGACTGGCCTTTACCTTGATAAGCAGCTACAGGTCAGGACCAGAAAAGAATCTCACCTTTGAAATAGCAAAAAAATCCCTGGTTTTTAATAGCTACAGCACGAGAGTATCTACTATTTTTGGATAGGTATGTATTATACAACCCCAAATTTGTATATATGTATATTTATATATACTTCCAAAGAGTCAGAGGAATGTCCAGGACAACAAAACCTCCTTTTTGTTGGGGTATAGACTCTGGAAACTTCTCAATTCAAAACGATGTTAATAAAAATTAGATCTAATAAAAAATAGGTTGAGTTAATGTTTATTGAAGGGAACAAGGATTGTGTTAGTGTTATGGTTTGAATCTGGAATGTCTCCCAAAGGACTCATGTGCTGAAAGCATGGTCCCCAGAGCATCACGTTGTGGAGGTGGGGCTTTTAGGCAATGATTGAATCATGAGTGCTCGGACCTCATAGGAAATTAATTGTTGTTAGTTGAATGGACTTCTGGGAGGTGAGACCTAGTTGGAGCAGTTAGGTCACTTGGGACTTGGCCTGGAATTTATCTTCCCGCAGCCCCTTTCTCTCCCTCTCTTTCCCTGCTTCCTGGTTACCCTGAACTGAACAGTTTTTCTTCATTAAGCCCTCCACCATGATATTCTGCTTCACCTCAGGTCCAAGAAATAGAGTCAGTCAACCTTAAGGTCATTAATTCATCAATCAGACTTAAGTAGAAAAATCATTTGCTCATATAAACAGATCCAGAAAATGCATTTGACAGACTCCAAAAATTTAAAGAAGAAATGATATCAATTATTTACAATATCCCCAGAAAATGGAAGAATAGAGAACGTTTCCCAAATCACTCCATGGGGCTGTAATGCCAAAACAAGATAAAGGCATAAACAGAAAAAAAATATGTGCTGACCAGTATCTTTCATGAACACAGATTTTTAAAAAATCCTCAACAAAGTATTGGAAAGCACAATCCAGCAATGCATAATAGCAATTCTACACCAAGACCAAGTGATATTTATTCCAGGTGTGTGAGTCTGGCTCAACATTCAAAGTATAGTTAAGGTCAGACTCCAATGCTCATTCGTGACTAAAAGTTTCATGAAATTAGAATATAATGGAAATTCATCAACTTGATTAAAAAAAATCTATCAAAAACAAAGCAGGGCTGGGACTGCAGCTCAGTGGTACAGTTCTTGCCTTGCATGTGTGAGATACTGGGTTCAATCCTCAATACCACATAAAAATAAATACATAAATAAAGAGATTGTGTCCATCTACAACTTAAAAAAATTAAAAAAGCAAAAAACACAATAGCCAATCTTATACATAATGTGAAAAACTGGGTGCTTGCTCCTAAGATCAAAGGGAGAGCATGTATGCCCCCTCTTACTGCTCCTGGATTCTTTATTAATGCAGTAAGACATTAAGATAAAATAAAAGGTATACAGATTTGGAAGAAATAAATTAAATGCTCTTTATTCACAGATGACTTGACTTTTTATGTTGAAAAATCTCAAAGATTCAACCTGAAAAACTGTAATTTATAAGTGATTATATAATCTTTTCTGATTATGAAGTTATTATACAAAATCAACAACTTTCTTATATATCCTCAATAAACAATTGGAATATGAAATTAAAAATTCAATATTATATGCACTAGTATCAAGAAAAAATACTTGGAACATAATCTGGTAAAATGTGGTCAGGGTCTATATGAGGAAAATTTTAAAACTCTGATGAAAGTAATCAAAGAAGATTTAAATGAATGAAGAGATGTACTATGCTCATAGATAAGAAAAATCAATATTGTCAAGAGATCACTTCTTTCCAACTTGATCTATAAATTCAATACAATTTTAGGGATGGCACCAACAACTTATTTTGTGAAAGTTGACAAATTTATTCTAATATTTGTATAGAAAGGCAAAAGACCCATAATAATCAACAGAGCTGGAAAAGAAGAAAAAAGTTGTAGAACTTACAAATTGATCTATGGCACAGAATAGAGAATTCAGAAATAAAAGCACATAAAGATGGTCAACTGTTCTTTTACAAAAAAGCAAAGGCAAGTCAGCCAACCAAGGACTCAAACCTCTGAAACTAAGCCAAAATTAATCTTTCCTCCTCTAAGTGATTTGTGTCAGGTACTTCAGTAACAGTATTGAAAAACAGTATTGAAAAACAGTATTGTATCTAGATACCTTTTCTTTTGCTGCTGCAACTTCATCCCTCCTCCTCCTCCTCCTCCTCCTCCTCCTCCTCCTCCTCCTCTCTCTCCTTCTTCTCTTTCCTATTTCCCCTTCTCTCCCAGTTACCTTGGTTTGGGTTTTATCAATTTGATCCTTCAAAAAATTAACTTTGAATATTGTGGAATTTTTTTATTGATTTCCTTTTTTAAAATTTCACTGAGTTTTGGTCTAATTTTTTGTTTCTTGTTTTCTGCTTCATTTAGTTTCTTTTTCTATTTTTCTAAGGCGGATGCCTAAATTATTAATGTTATATCTTTCTTCGTTTTAATATAGGCATCCAGTGCTAAAATCTTCCTTGTAAGTACAGTTTTTTCTATATTCCCTCAAATTTTAACCAAGTGTTTTAATTTTCAAAATAATTCTGAATTTCTCTTGAGACTTCAGGTCATGTGCTATTTAGAAGTATGTTGTTCAATCTTCAGTATCTCAGGAATTTTGGTGTATTATTCTGTTATAGTTTTCTACTTTACTCCATTGTTGTCTAAGGGCATGTTTTGTATGATCATTATTCTTTTAATTTTTTCAGTTATGTTTTATATTCTAGCATGTGATCTATCTCAGTTGGGGTTCTATGCAAGCTTGAGAAGAATGTGAATTGTGCTGTTGTTGGATGAAATATTCTGTAGATGTCAATTATTTCCAGATAACAAATGTGTTTTAGTCAGTTTTTGCATTGCTGTGACCAAAAGGCCTGACAAGAAAGCACTTAGAGGAAGAAGAGTTTATTTGGTCTCAATTTTAGAGGTTCAGTCCATGCTAGTTAACTCCATTGCTCTGGATATGGTTGAGGAAGGCAGCTGAGTACATGGCAACCAGGAAGCAGAGAGAGAGAGCTCTACTCACCAAGGACAAAATATAAATCCCAAAGTCATGCTCCCAGTGACCTGCTTTCTCCAGCCACAAGCTTCCTGCCTATAGTTACCATCCAATCAGTCCTTATCAGCGGATGAATCCACTGATTAGATTAAAATTCTCATAATCTAATTATTCGACCTCTGAAAATTCTTGCACTGTCTTACACATGAGCTTTGGGGGGGACACCTTGTATCTAAACCATAACATTCTACCCCCCTCCCCTACATTAGTCCATTTCCAGAAGTCCCCAACAGTTTTAACATTTCCACTACTGTCCAAGAGCCCAAGTTCAAATCTCATCTGAAACACAAGACAAGCTCTCAGCTTTGATAGTGGCACAGAGTAAACACTTCATTCCACAAGGGAGAAATAAGGACATTAAAGAAAGAAGAAATGGAACCAAAGAAAGCAAGACTGAAATCCAGGTAGGCAAATTAGTCCTGTAGCTCCATGTCCACCATCTGAATCATGTGGTGATAACTCTTGACTTTCTCCTTCTACACATTCCAGATAGTCATTACTGGTCCTGTCAGCTGGGTGGTCAGTTTGAGTTCTTTAGCAGAGCTGTCTTCCTTCTTGGGGGTGGAGGGCTTTCTGGGGAAGAGGATGACATTGGAGCCATACTCCTTAAGCCACTACATGTTGGCCTGTAGGAACTCGGTGGATTTGTTCTGCCTCCTGGGGTCCAAAGAGATGCCATGGTCCCAGCTACCTTCTTCTGGATGCCTGCAACCCTCAACTCCTCCAGGTTGAAGTCCCGCCAGCTTGGACTTTGGGGTGATACCATGCTGTGTGGCACCTCACTATGTGTCTAGATGCAGGACGCATTTTGCTTGTTGGGCCTTGTATCTGCAGATCTTGCCAGCTGGCTGAACCATGTGACCAGGTGCTGCTGCCAGTCCTTGTGGAAGTGGGGCTTCAGGCTCATGCCATTCCGGCTGGACGCCATGGTATGGAAACACAGTGGAAACAGAGAGCGGAAAGTGTCTTTCACTTTTAAAGCTTATTTTCCATTAGATTTGTAATTATTGATTGGTTTTTATAACACTTTAGATATTTCACTCCTCCTTCTTGATTGCATAGTTTCTGACAAGAAGTTTAATATAAGTCTCATCCTGGTTTGTTTTTTTAAAGTTTTGTTCTCCTTCTCTGGTTTCTAACATTTTTTCCCCTTTGTCTTTGATTTTCTGCAGTTTGAATATGATTTGCCTTTGTGTAGATTGTTGTTTATAGTACTTTTCTGATCTTCATGAATTTGTGGTTTGATGTCTGTTGTTAATGTAAGAAAACTCTTCCATCAATATAGCTTTGAAGTTTCTGTTCCTTTTCATCTTTCTTTAACTTCTAGAATTCCCATTGTGCAAGTTACACCTTTTGCCATTGTCATAAAAATCTTGGAAACGTTTATTTTTTTTTCATTGTTTTTGTCCTTTTTGCAGTTTAGATTGAGTTGTTTTTATTCACCTATTTTCAAGATTATTAATCCAGGACTTGACTGTGTCCAATTTACTGATGAACTAATCAAAGATATTCTTTGTTTTCCTGTAGTATTTTGATTTCCAGCATTTTTTCAGTCTTTATTAGATTACCCACCTATTTGCTTACATTACCCCTCTATTGTTGCATGTTGCCCACTTTTTCAGTAGACTTCTGTCATAGTAACCACAGTTATTTTAAATTCCTTGTCTTGTAATTCCTATAACTCTACCTTATTGGATTCTGGTTTGCATGCTGGCTTTGTCTCTCCAAATTGTTTTTTCTTATCTTTTCACATTCTTGAAATTTTTCTTTGAGAGTCAGACATGATATATCAGACTCCAAACTGAGGTACTAGTGGTTTCCCCTTTATCCATGATTTCACTTTCTACAGTTTTACTTACCAGTATGGTCAAATATGGTTTGAAAATACTAAATGGAAAATTCTAGAAATAAACAATTCCTAAATTTTGAATTGTGTACTGCTCTGAGTAGTATGATGAAATCTCATGCCATTCTTCTCTGCCCTACCTAGGATGTGAATCATCCCTGTGGCAAGCATATCTACACCATATACACTTCACACCCAATACCATGAAGGTTTGATGATCCAGGGTCACTCAAAGCCCATGATGCTTCCTCTGATGTCAGGTCATTAGTAGCTTAATGCTGCCTCACTATGCCTACATCATTCACTCACAGCATCTCATCCCATGGAACTGGCATCATCTCACATCATCATCATCATAAGAATAAGAAGGATGAATATAGTACTCTAAGATATTTTGAGAGAAACTACCTTAATTTTTAAGTATAGTTTTATATTTAAGGATATTTTTGCAGTACAGTTTTAGTTGTTCTATTTTATTATTACTTATTGTTGTTAAGCTTTTACTGTGCTTAATTTATAAGCTAAAGTTTATCACAGGTATATATGTAGAGGAAAATCAGCATACTTATGTAGGGTTTGGTACTTGTGGTCTCTGCCATCCACCGTAGATCTGGGAATATCTCCTGTGGATAAGGGAGGATGACTAGATAAGCTAGATAAGCTGTTGGTGTGAGGTTTTATGTTTATCAGGTCAGCAGTTAGGTTATGACTGCTGTTTGCATTAAACTTATATATGAGAAGATACAATTTCCTCTAGTGTTTTTGTTTTCATCTCTTCTATTGTTTTTGGTCACTAGAAATCACATTGTATATGAAATCCAAGTCTTGCAATTCTTCCACATGTAATTCATTATTTATTGTATATCATCTTTATTCTTGTAGTGTGGGAAGAGGAGATGCAACTGGAACCCTTTGGGTCTCAGTATTTTAGTAGCCCTGGGTCTCTGGTCTGTGCCCTTCACAGGTGCTTCTTAGCTTTGTTGTCCCTCTTAGGTGAGACAGAATGGATATAGAGGGTTAGAGTTGGGTAATTTCCCTTTCCCCAAGTTGAATAAGGCTTTGGTGAAGTCTTTTCTAGGATGGTCCTTTTTGTGTGTGTAGAATGCTCTCAGTTTAGTTATAAATGTTATTTTTCCTTCCCTCTGTCAAAAACATGAGACTTTAGAGCTTCACTTTAAGATCTTGGCAGATCTTCAAGATGTAAAACTCATAAAATCTTAGGGTCCTTAGACTGAGGCCCCAGGAGTTTATAATCCTCAAAATTAGTCAATACTCAGTTTAATAAACTTTTTAAAAAGGGAAAATGTAAAGAAAATCTGTTTACACAGAACACATTTCAAATGAAGAACAGGAATAAGTAATACAAAATTTCATGAAGAATGAAATTTTGACATGAGATCACTGCTAGCAGTAGAGTTGACTGTATCTGGTCAACAGGAGTCACTCTTTATTCTAGGGACTTCTCATCCCAAAGGCAAATCTGGAAAACAATGAAGACTCTGCAGCCAATATGACCAAGAAAGAATGCTCCTCTAGGAAAGCAGCTGTCCTCTCAGAGCAATGGCTTATGCACCTGGCAAATGGCTCACTCATCAACAACTTCTTTCAAGACAGGCTTTAAGGGTTTTGCTTTATTGTGCCTTAAGCCAAAATTATTTCAATACATTTATTTTAGCACAAAATAATTGGTTTCAATGTGAAATTTTCATATATGCATTCAAAATGCTTTGATTGTATCTACTCCCCTCCTACTTACCTCTACCTTATCTCCTTCCCCTTTCCTGATAGTCTCCCTACTTACTTTCATATCATCTTCTTTTCTTCCTATATTCTACATGTGAAGAGAAAACATACAATAATTTTCTTTCTGAGTTTGGCCTATTTTACTTAATATGATCATTTCCAGTTCCATGCATTTTCCTACAAATGACATAATTTTACTCTTAGTCATGACTAAGTAAAACTCCACTATCCATTTCCTTTGTCCAGTTATCTGTTTATGGATTCCTAGGATGATTCCATAACTTACTGTTTTGAATTGTGCTTAAATAAACTTGGGTATATGTGTGTATATCAAGTATACTAAATTTAATTCTTTGGATAAATTCTGAGCAGTGGTATATCTGGATGATATGCTAATTCTGTTTTTGGTTTTCTGAGGAACCTCCATACTGATTTCCATAAAGGTTGTACTAATTTATCTTCCCACCAGCAGTGTATAAGAACTCCTTTCCCACACATCCTCATCAATACTTGTTGTTATTTGTGTTCTAAATGATTGCCACCATAACTAGAAATAGATGGAATCTCAATGTAGTTTTGGTTTGCATTTCCATGATGGATAAAGATGATATCATTTCTTTCTGTACTTGTTGACCATTTGTACTTCTTTCAAGTAGTGTCTGTTCAGTTCATTTGCTCATTTAATGAATGGGTTATTTGGTTGGTTGTGTATGTGTTGGGGGGTGATTGAGATTTCTGAGTTCTTTATATAATTTAGATGTTAAAACTATGTTGGAAGAGTAGCTGGCAAAGATTGTCTCCCATTCTATAGGTTCTCCCTTCATTCCATTGTTTCTTTTGTTGGGCATAAACTTTTAAATTTTGTGCCATTCCATTTATCAATTTCTTGGTATATCCTGAGTTTTAGGAGACCTATTGAAGAAGTCATTGCCAGCACCTAAATGTTGGAGTGCTGCCAGTATGTATTCTTCCAGCAGTTTGTAAAGTTTCTTGTCTAATTCCTAGGTCTTTGTTTCACTTTGAGCTGACTTTTGAATAAGATGAGAAGTAGGGATCTAGTTTTATTCTTTACATAGTGACTTCCTAGTTACCCCAGCACCTTTTCTATCTTTTCTCAAGTGTATGTTTTTGACATATTTTTCAAAAATCAGATAACTGTAGTTGTGTTCTCCATTCTGTTCCATTGGTTTATGTGTCTGTTTTTATGCTAGTACCATGCTATATATTTTTTTAACTATGGCTCCGTAGTACAGTTTGAAATTGGGTATTCTGATGCTTCCAGCATTACTTTGGCTAGTCTAGTTTTTGTTCTTACATATCAATTTTAGGATTATCTTTTCTAGCTCTATGAAGAATGTTATTTATATATTGATAGGGATTTTATTGAATTTGTAGATCACTTTTGGTAGTATGATCATTTTAACAATATTAATTCTGCCTATCCTTGAACATGGGAGGTCTTTCTATCTTCTAGCATCTTCTTCAATTTCTTTATTCAACATCCTGTAACTTTCTTTCTACAGATCTGTCACTTCCTGGGTTAGATTATCCCTAGGGTTTTTTTTTTTTTAGGCTATTGTGAATGGACTTATTTTCCTGATTTCTTTCTTAGTGGGTTCATTAATCATTTATAGAAAGGTAATGGATTTTTGTTGAGTTTTATTTGCATTGACCATACCAAAACTGTTAACATCATAAGCTTTGCCAAAACCCAGTTAGATGCATTCTTGAAGAAGCCCTTTTAAGCAGTTCACAGAGTTCAGATCAAATTTCTATAATTGTCCTCCCAGGAAACCTGCCTCTGGCCATTGCAAAGATTCACAGTCGCATATTCCTCTCCTGCTCAGAATTATATTAACTTTCATGTACTTTATTAAAAGACCACCAATCAAGGACTTTCAATACTTTTTGACAACCTCCTTATTCCAAATTGAAATAGCTTTTAAGAAATTTGTTTAAATTTTAGGTGCTATTAAATTCATTTTTGTTTGTTTTCTTACCTTGGGTTCTTGGATTTAGGGTTATCAAAATGAGTAACAGAACTGAAAAGAATTTAGGCATAGGCAAAACTTTATTTAGGAACTTTTGTTTGGCTAGAGGGGAGACAACACATGGTGAGCAGAAATCCCAGGCTGACTCACATGTAAGGACAAAGGTGCACAGCTTTTATGGTATCAACAGGGTAAGCAGGAACTCTGTCTCTTGTCTCTTGATGTCTTCACATATACAGGTGGGACTTCTCACTTCTTCATTAGTCACAATTCTCATTACCATGTGAAGTTTCCACTTAGAGGTGTGTGTTTCACTACCTGAGGTAAAGGTAGCTGTGAATTTCTTTACTATTTTATGCATGCATTTGCTCCTTATCACCTGGACTTTGCCCTTATCTGAAACAGACTCTAATACTATTATTTTCAAACTATGGAAAACTCTGTTTTGACTTCCTTTAGCTGACATTTCTGCTGACCACAAAATCTCAAAAGTCTGAGCTGCCTTTCCAGCTTCCCATCTCTTGGCATATTATCTTACTCCCATAATCTTGAAGATTGGTTCACTCCTAGTTTTCTGGCATGGCATTTAACCCCATAAGACTGAAAGCTTGGGGTCCCTTATTTCCTTCTGAGAGATGTCTATCCCTTAATCCTAAAGAGGGTCTTGTTTTCTGTGGAGATCCCTTACTGTGTTTTGTTGTTGCTGGGTGTGAGTTCTATGAGAAATTTTTCTTTCAAGGTTTAAAATTTACTATTGTCAGACATTTCTGATATTAGCATTAGAAAAGAATAATTAGTCAAAATTTCTCTTAGAATTCTTTTACTTTAAAATTAGAGTTGCTTATGCTTTAATATTTAATAAGGATTTCATAGAAATGTCCTCCAATTTTTTTAAATTGCTTTTTTTACATAAAAGTTACTCTGGAGAAACACCAGGGTATAACCATGGAACAAGAAATGACAAGAACAATAGGAGTGAAAACACTAACATCTCATTCCACCCACTCCTGACAAACATAACGTAAGCAAGTTTAGAGATCCTGGTGGGACAGGTTGAATCCTTGAGATAGAAATGTGTGGCCCAAAATGCATTCATTTTCAAGTAAGTTCTTATGAAATCCTTGTACTTATTTCTATTAGTCATAATATGAAACACAAACTTAATTCTTATTATACTGCTGACCCTGGCCACTGTTGATGTAGTATTTTTATAAAACACAGAAGAGCTTATTCACATATTAAATTGTGGACACTGGGATTTAGAGAGCTTTAATGAAGGGCTGAGCTCCTCTGTATTGTCTCCTGGTTTGTTGAACTCCACGGAACATTTCCTTCTGCAGGCCCATAGGAGCTCCCATCTTTCCCTGACGTTGATTTGGTTCTCTCTTCAATGCCTATCAGCTAATTTTGTCTTTATTTCTTCTTTGTTCTCAAACCCTATCTAGCTTATTTGAGTTGTGACATGGAGAATTTGTATGCAGGGTTATTTAGCACAAATGGTTAGGCAGTACCTCCACATGTGTTTTGATTTCTAGCATTGATTTTACCCACAGCATTGGTAGGAACACTCTAGAATTATCTTCACACTGTCAATCATCAGGAGTCAAGCTGTAGAGTTCTGGAAGCTGAATGCACTGTCAGTCATGACAACATCAAGTCTTTCTTATTTGATTCTTTATTATCAAAAAATAAAATGAACACAAAAATTGCCTTCTCTGTACCTGCTACTTATAGTCTAGGGTCTGAAAACTCGTGTTGGTGTGGGAACTTTGTCTTGTCTTTGCCATCTGTCTCACATTAGCTGTGTAGGATAACTTTGCTCCCCAGACCTGTCTCCTGTAATCCAGCCACCAACTGCGGTCAGTACAGGGCTCCAGGCATGTGTTGATTGCTCTAAGAATAAAATTCTACCTTCCAGCTGACTGCTTACTTCCAGCTACCATTTGAAACATTATACAGTTTGTGAATTCAGTTTTTCTTCTTCCTAGTTGGAGAATATTCTTATTCTCTCAGAATTATGGTCATGCACATGAAAGTTGACCAATTACTTCTTTAAGCAACTTGGAGGCACTTCTGATAGCAAATATGGGGCTGAAAATTGGAAGATTTTGCTGGTAGGTGCACTTAGCTCCTTGAATCTTTCATATCATGTGCTTCATTGTCTTGAGAAATGAAAATTTGCTTTGAGGTTATCGGGAGTTCTGAAACGCAAATGTTGCCAGATATAAAAATTTCTCAAAGTTCTCAACAATTTTAAAAGTAGCATTACTGCCTCATACTTAAATCAATTGAGTAATATATATTTCTAGCTTTATAATATCAGGCATGTCTACAGAAAGAATTTCATAAGAGATGGAGGACAGTTAGTATGGATAGCCCAGGTTCCACATTTGTGGAGTCAACCAAGCTCAGGTTAAAAAAACATTTTTTTTCTAGGATATATAAATAAATATATCCACATATAAATATATCTTGAAAATAAAATTACATGTGTATTGAACATGTAGATTTTTTCTTGATATTATTTCCTAAATAGTACTATAACTATTTTTGTAATATTTATATTGTACTAGGTAGTATAAGCAATCTAGAAATTATTTAAAGAATACTGGATGGTAGGTGTAGGTTACATGCAAATACTATGTCATTTTCCATAAGGGACTTGAGTAGACTTGGGTTTCAGTATGTCTCAAATAAGTGTAATTATTCAATATTTTATTTTTTTTGTGTGTGTCTATTTCACTTACTGTTTTCAAGGTTCATCCATGCAGTGGTATCAGAATTCCCTTCCTGTCTAAGGTCGAATAATGTTTTATTACATGGACCTACTTTCTGCTTTGTAAATGGCATCTTGCCATGCCCTCATATGGCAAAACCAACCAGGGAGCTCACTGGAGTCTCTTTAATAAGGGTACTAATCTCATTCATGAGGTTAACACCAATAAGTCAAACTCACCTTGAGAAGGCCCAGCCTTGTAACACAATCACATAGTAGGTCACAACTTCAACATGTGCATTGGGAGAAAACACAAACACATCAAACACATGCAGCCTATGACAATATTTATCTATTAATGACAAAGGAGAAAAAAAAACACATTAACTCTTTTCTTGCACATTTTTGAAGAAAAAACTTTACTTGGTAATTAGAGCCTATCAAATATTTATATATTTAGTTTGTGTGAACAATGTAATATCCCTAAGTAGACGGAGTCTAAACTCAATTTTCTCAACCAAATATTAAGGATTATCCCTTGAATCTGGAGGAATACTCAGGATGATATTATTACCTGTCTCAGTGTAAAAATATACTGACTTTGCACTATATTTTCTTAACTTGTTTGAGGTCAATAGAAATTTAAGTATATACATTTGAAAAAGAGTTTCTTAGCTTTTTGCCATTTGCCCTAACAATTTCAACAGCTAAGCTCAATAACATTTTAAACTCCCTTTCAGTTTCTACTCAAACTGGTGCAGTATGTAGACTGACATTCTGTTTTTATACTGATTGTTCCATTTAGTAAGTGAAATCTTCAATCCAAATTTATTGGTGTTTTTCTTTTTTAAGCTTTCTGTATTGAAAGACATGCAGCTTACATTCTTCATCTATAAAATTACATTTATAAATCTTGCCTCATGATAACTCAATATTCTTGATAATCATTCATTTTGAAAGAAAAAAATACTTTCAAGGATGCACTCAGCTCTGCTCCCTTCTCCCCACTCCCAAAGGAGTGAAAACAAAATCAGAGTCTCCTTTTATGTCTTTCATACACTAGAATCTTTTCCCTGAAATCCCCCATGGTTGTGTCAGTGAGAGATAGTCTTTGTGCTGTGATTGAAGGAGGTACTGTATCTCCCTCCTTCCCTGGTGGGTCTGCCTGAGCACTTGGGAAATGCCAATGGCTGTCATAGGTGGATGCCATCAAGGATCACACTGGGGACATGGTAGTGTCTGAGTGGGGTGGAGTGATCTATTTTAATCCTAAGCATCTCTGATTCGATTCCTGCAGAATGACAGGAAACCTGCCATATGTCTGTCTCCACATAGACAAAATGTTTCTGTAAGCACTTTTCAAAATATCCATGCAGTATTGTTTGTATGCTTCAAGTACTCAATATAGGTTTAGCCTACTTGTCTGAGGTACCAGTGTTGGTTACAGAATATTTTTCTGGCCTGGGAAAAATGGATTTGAAATAAAGATGAGGTTAACTCTTCTCAGAGCTGAGATTTATGTAACTGGATGTATCATCTGTTGGTTGTTTAAGCCCCAGTTTCCAAGGTTTGAGTATAGAGAACACAGCACATCAGAGAGAACCCAAATAGATGTTTAGCTGTGTGTTCCCTATCACAAAGGTGACATTTATTCTCTCTGGAATCTGTTGGTAACCATTCCCCAGGATTTGTTGCTCAAGATCTTATGGGTAAAATTACTCTTAATAGGAATAATACTATATTTTATTTGCAGTATTTTCACTTTGAGAAGATTTAATGGCAAATTTTTTTCCCATTGTGAGAGTAAACTTAAATGCATTTTCAGATTTAAATAAGACATTCAGAAATAAGAATCTATAGGAATAAAATTACTAATGAAGTAGGAAAATTAGTGGAGTCATGTTTAAACTGTGGAGAACCCTGAGAAAGTGCTTCACTGCAGATGAACAAAATGATCCTTCTTCCTCTCAGGGGCAGGCCCTCAAACCTCCCGGTGCTCTTACCTTGTGTGAAGAGGACTGAAGACATTGGTTAGGAAATGCCACGTGTTCAGTTTCAATTGGGCAGACTGTATCTACAGTTCTCCTTATGAGTGACACTTGGTTCTGAGTATCAGCTGTTGGTTTCTTCTTTTATTGGAGGTTCATGCCAATTTAAAGTTCTTTCCCCTATTTGGTGTATAACTGGCTGCACTCGTGTACATACACAAACACATACAATTCTTGGTTTATGTTTTTTTTTTTTTTTAAGTTGGACCTTTAAGGTAAATCATTAATTCATATTTGCTTTAAAAGATTAGAAATAAAATATTCAGCTCTCAGGACACCAGCAGGTACCAGAAAATCATCTGATGAATAAATGAACATCATTCTAACTCCTGTAGTATTTTTCCAATTACCAAATGCACCCTCCCAGTGAGCTTCTTGTCAGTGTTTTCCCCATTACTGCTGATTACTGGGGTGGTAAGCTTTCCTGATTCCCTGAAGCCCTAAGAAGGAATGAAGACAGATGAAAAGTTAAGAGTCAGAAGTTAAATGTTTCAGCTAAAATGCTCAGTACTTCTAGTGTTAACTCTGTGGTCTTAGCAAACTATGAAAATTCTCTAGTCCTGTTTAATTACTGTTGGTTTTGTTTTGATTGCAAAAATTCCTGCTTTGATTTCAGGCCAGTGTGGTCTTTCTAAAGATTAACAATCTTAGCTGGGCACAATGACACAAACCTGTAATTCCATCTCAGGAGGCTAAGAAAGGAGGATTGGAAGTTCCAGGCCAGCCTTAGGAAATCAGTGAGACCCTTAACAACTTAGCAAGACCCTATCTCAAAATAAAAAGGACCTGAGATGTAGCTTAGTGGTAAAGCACCCCTAAGTTCAAACTCCAGTACAAAAAAAAAAAAAAAAATCTTTCCCATTCTATAATGCCCCGAGAAAAGAATGTATTGCCATAGGCTGAGCTCATTAGTCTTAATTTTGGCCCCAGTTTCAGAACAGTGATCCCAGTGATGCACAATATATTACCCCTTCATTCGCTTCTGCTCACTGCCTCTTCAGGAATTAGAGGTCAGTAAACTGGCAATTTATTCCAAGGTCATGTGTCTTGAAATTCTTGATTCTTCTTTCCATGAATGATTTGGATACTGGATTCTAGATTTTAAGAAAAATGTTAATCCTTCTTTTCTACTTCCTTTCTCTTCAAATCCCATGCCATGGTTTTTTCAAAATGTCTCTTTTAGAAGTTACCATTAATAACTTGGTGGAAAGCAATACCACATGCTCACAAAAATTTTATTCATCCTGTTAGAAGTGTTCAGTTCTCTTAGTAAAGGTCACTACTTCTGTGATGGTATTTGGACTGGAATCGCTCATCTCAACACACCCATTTATGATTACCTATACATCTGCTGACCATCACTCTCAAGTCTCCAAGGAGAAATGTACATAATAAAATCCTGCCACAACCACTGAAGTGGGGCTTTTTTCCCCCAGTCTAGATCATTAAATGAACTGAGAAGTAAAAAATATTCTTCTTTACAAGGTTTTTATTATATGTAATTATGTTCTTCAAACCTCATTAGTTATTTCTGTCCTAACTTCTTTCAATTAAAAATATTTAAAGGTTTTCTACCATCCATGCTCAGTACTATGTGGGACACAATGCTAATGAGCAAGCATCACTCATCATACTTGGTCTCTTCAGACTGAAATATATGGAATGGTTCTTTTCTTGAGAAACAGGATAAACTAGCCAGGAGAGCGGCTCTGTAGCTATCTCTCCCCTGCTTCACCAGCAGCCCAGTCAGGTGTAAGATTTGGTGTCCCTGCCTGTTCTTTGGATTACCACCAGGGGCTCCCTCAATAGGGAGGAGCAGGGGCCCATAGAAGCCCTGACCGCGGGTCTCCTACTGGGTGGCGGATGAGTGGGTGCGGCTGTACATTCCACCTCCACGCCGCATCAGAGAGGAGAGAAGAGGATGCATGCCAGGAGACCTCTGCATCAAGCAGGATATGGGCGTGGGGGCGCCCCAGAGTGTGGACTTGAACCCTGATGCCAGGGGCCTTGTTGAGGATGTTTGCTCTTTTGTCTGCGCAGACCTGCAGCACGGTGGTGGCAGGGAATACTTGGAATTACAGCAGATTTTTAAAAAATTTATATTGAAAAATTAGAAATTGTGTTGTTACTGTTAATAAATATATACAAACGTAATCGCTGGCCTGTTTCTGAAAATGAGACATTAAAAATATCTCTGAGCCCCATTGCTAAGATAGGATGGGTTTGTAGTTTTTCCTCTTGTCACCTTTTGACCTCTGTGAGCCCAAACCTAAGTTGCTGGTTTGCCTATTTTTTGAGAAAATTCAAGTTGTAGTAAAATCTAAAATTAGCATGAGAATATTGATAAGGTGAGCAAACACCATGTAGTGAGAAGAATGTGCCACTGTGGTCACCTAATACCACTGTATTTTAAAAGCACTTCATAAGAATTATATAAGAAAAAGAAACAGTGCCAGACCTGGCTCTGTTCTGCATAGCCTGGATGGAGCTCTGCACAAAGAGCAGACCAGAAAACAGAGAATTCAGGTACTGCCCTAGTTTGAAGTGGGGAGCCCATGGGAAAACATGGATCTTCCTGGTATGTTCAGAGAAGTATCCATCCCTCCCCAGGAAATGACTTTTGCTTAAAGGAAAAACCACCTGCCAGTCAGATTCATTTATCTTTATGGTCTTTATTAGTGCATTATAATTATACATAATGGTGGGGTTCATTGTGGCATATTCATACACTTATATAACATAATTTGATCAACCACTTTCCCCAGTACCTGCCCTCCCCACTTCCCTTCCCCTGGCTCCCTTCCTCTCCTCTACTGGTCTCCCTTCTATTTTTTTTTAATCAGTGCATTATAATTATACATAAAAGAATTTGCTGTGTATTTTCATACATAGACAAAGCACAATTTGGTTTAAAAGTTCATATGCTTAAATTTTGTGATTTCTTCTGCTTACAAATTTAGTGTCAGCACAACCATATTCCTCAGTTCTGAACTAATGCTATGAGATGTCAGCCAAACTGATTCAACAGACTTTAAGATATTTTAATCTGACAATTATTAAAAAAAAGTTTTAAAAGTTTCATTCAGATCAAAATCTCCATCACAGGGCTTTTCTTGAGGAATCTTAAGACAAGTCCCCTCTGTCTCTCACCCTTTCCCATTCTTCCTTAAAAAAAAATGTTTTTTTAATCCAAGTGTGCACAGAAAGACAAGCTAGTAGGCCTTTCAATAAAGTGCTAGTAAGCATGTTCGGAAACTGACCTTTCTGCTGGGTATCCAGATTTAAATTTGGGGCGGGGGGGGGATCCAGCCTTAAGATCATCAGGAAAGTTAATCTGAAGGAATAGTAAGTATTACAAATAAACTTACCCTTTCACCCACATTCATCCATGCCACATAGATTGATAATTTAGAATTCACTCATTTAAGGCCATAATGTTTGTGAGTCACTGCTAAAAATGATCACTTCTTTCCTTTAAGCAAATGCTAACTATGATTCAGATACAATATTAGCTTAGTTTTAAGTGACAACTTCCAGGAATAAATTAAAATAGGGCATTTACATAAAACCTAATCCTCAGGTCCCGAAAGAAAGCACTTATCATTTTGCTAAGAAATTAAAAATTTGCTTGTAGAAAAGAATTTAAACTGCCACACAAAAAGTAAGTCACTGGAGGACACTATTACTTGGAGGAAATGTGGTTTCAGAAAACTTTACCATGAGAAGAGCAGAGGTCTTTGCTGCCTTTCCTGCTTCCTTAGTTTTAATTGCATGATATTGACTTTGTTGTTTTATTCTTTGTTTTCTATTGGCATTGCATTCCCTGGAACCCAAGAGGGTGCCCCCTCTGACACTGAGCATTCTTGTAAAGGAGTTATAAGAGCAGGTGCTCTGTGGGGAGGGCAGTACACCTGTCTGCAGTGAATGTGTTTCTAAGCACAGTTCCCTGTGACTGTCTGGTTGACTGTAAATATCAATGCTAGCTTTCACGTATCACCCTCTTTTTATTTAGATGTATTTAATACTTAAAACTAAATGTTAAAAATAAATTTACATTGCCACAAATGTTTTAATTTTTTTTTTTAGTTACAGATGGACACCATAACTTTATTTTTAATTTTTATGACCACATAGAGGAAGAGCACATGCTAGGCAGTTACTCTACCACTGAACTACAGCCCCAGCCCTGCCACAAACATTTTAGATAATGAGGTCAATCCCCCCAGGGAAGAGATGGCTATTGATGGTTCTTCAAATATCAAGATTATATTTAAATGGCTTTTGGATTTAAAGGTTCACAGAGACTAGAAAAATTACATTTGATAATTTCTCATGGCTCCCATTCTCAAAGTCTGACTTGTGGAAGTAGAAATAATGGTGAATAAATGTTATTAATCTCATTAGATAAGCTAATTAGATAAGGTAATATTTGTTTCCTCAGTGGGAAGTGTTTATATGTATCTATGTGTACAAGAAAGGCACTTTAAACTTTGAGGGACCAGGACACCAGCTATGGCCCCCTTCTCCCTCCTGGGAAAAGTCTGTGTTGTTATTTAAATAAAACTCACTTTCTATGCTTGCCTTGATGCGATGCTTCTCCAGTGTTTATCTTCACATCTGGGAAGTAGAACTTATCACTTAAAACTGGTGGTATCACAGTACCACCCCTCTTTTTAGAAAACAAACAAAATCCTGGAAGAAGAAAGAATTTTTGTTGTACATCTGAAAGTTAAAGTCCAGCTCTGGCTTCTCTGAACTTTATTTCTCTACTAGAGGAAAACTGAGGAAGGCTGGCATGGTTAAATCATGGCCCAGGTACCACTGACTTTCAGTGATGTTGCCATAGAATTCTCTAAGGTGGAGTGGGAATATCTAAACTCAGATCAGAGGAATTTAAACAGAGATGTGATGTTGGAGAATTATATTAACTTGGTCTCATTGGACTTTGATTTCTCAACTGAGACAAACAAGTTATCATCAGTAAAAGGTAGTTATGAAATAAATTCACACCATGAGGAGAAATTGAAAAGAAATAAAACCTTCAACCTGATGGGGTTTATTTTCAGAATGACCCACCATGGAGAATTGAATTTGGGAGACATCAGGGACCTAAAGCAGAGTGTCAAATGATAATCTAAAATCATGTATTCCTTTCTTTACATCAGAGAACTCACACTGTTAAAAAAAAATCATACAAATGTCAGAAATGCACAAAATGCTTTGAACATATTTACAACTTACTGAACATCCGAGAGACTGTACTGGGGCGAGCCCCTATGTATGTAAGAAATGTGGAAAGGACTTTGTAATTCTCCAGAATTTTATTAAACATCAAAAATTTCACACTAATCCTAAACCCTATGAATGTAATGGATGCAAGAAGTCCTTTAGGCTTTATTCAGAGCTTAGTCAGCATCTGATGATTCACACTTGTGTGAAGTCCTATGGATGAGAGCAGTGTGGAAAGGTTTTTAAATGTCAGTCTCACCTTATGGAACATAAGAGAATTCATATTGATTTGAAACCCTATGAATGTAAGGATAGTGGAGAAACCTTTAGGTTTGTCTGCATCAGAAAAGTCATCATGGTGTGAAGTCCTACATCTGCATGGAATGTGGGAAGGCCTTTGGTCATTGAGTCTTATACAACATAGGAAAATTCATTCTGGTGAGAAAGTATAATGTAAACTATAAATGTAAACAATGTGGAAAGGATTTACTCCCAACTAACTACTAAATTAACATAAAAAGAGCCACACTTACAGATCCAGGGAGTCAATTCAGTGGGTAGGCCTGATTTGTAACCTCCACACCTGTAATTTTTCTCCAGAAGCTTCCTCTTGCTTGCTTTCCCAGTCAAAAGTGCCCTTAATATTCAAAGAAAAAAAATTTCTGGCCCACTACAGGGAGGACATACTTTTGAGTCACTCTTCTAAGAGTGATAATGTTTGTTTTCATTCACTGATGTCTCACTTCCTCCCCATGAAGTCCAGAAATCCACTCATGGAAATGTCCCTGCCCATGACTCGGGGTGCAGACCATGTCTATTTTGTAAGCCAAGGTGGGAAACAAAACCATAATCTTTCATGTAATACTTAGCACTTGACCTAAGGAATACCTTGATTTGAAGATTTGTATCCTTCATTGACACCTTGGGTCTCTTCTGTGGAAAGCATTATTTTATATCATCTTTGGTGACAGTGTATTAATCCTATAAGTTCTTGCACAATATTATCAGTTTCAAGTATAAATATCCACCATGTCATATAATAGACAACTGTAGTATTTAAGTTATTCTTACCTGAGAACATCATCAACCTTAAACAGTTGGTATAAATCACGGGCATGCAGAATGGAGGCACTGAACGGTCTCCCATTGCTAAAAGTATAAAGTCATGAGCAGTTATTTACATACATGTCTAATAGTATCTTTGTCATATGTCTTCTCCAAGAATTTACTTTCAGGAATCTTGCATTTAGTGGACATGGATTTTTTGTCCTTATTTGTACTGTCAACACTATTACTAAAGAAACATGCTCAATCTCAAGTAATGCCATGTGTGCTAAGAGGATCAATATACCCTACAAAGAAATTCTCACCTTGGCTAATAGGGACTAAGCTCCTGCTGATGTTTTAACTGAGTCAGGCTCTTCTTGTCTCAGTAGCATGCTTGATGTTTGCCTGGAGAGTTCCATGTTTCAAGTTAATCAAACACATGTAGGAAGGCCACCTGTGAGAGGAGGTACCCTCAGGATAGGTGAATGGGAAGTCATTCTTGATGCAGGCAAACATGTTGGGGAAATGACCTCAGACCAGGGATCAATGTTTTGGTTGGCATGTGAGCTTGGAGTTTGTAGGAGAAAACTTTAACAAACTATGAAGCTTATAAACAGTGATTTGATAAAGGTAATATACACACTTGGTATTGTGTGATAATAAGTGTTCTTAAGTTGTGGCTTTATACCACATTTCCTTTCTTGTTTATTAAAAACATTAGTGTTCAATAATAAAACAGCAGGTTTGCAATAGGAGGTAAAAATATTCTCCTTAGACTCCTGATAATGAGTATTTTCAGTGAATTAAAATAATTGAAACATAAAACTTAGACATTTTTAAGTATTTTGAATTAGAAACTACATAATTATTATTAGACCAGTTGCTTAAAAAACACGTTCACATTTCCTCCAAGTCACAAATTTTAAAGAAGTATAATATATATTTCTTTTAATTTTTATTTTTTGTGGTGCTGGGAATTGAACCCGCCTCGTGCATGTGAGGCACACACTCTACCAACTGATCGATATCGCCAGCCCAAGATGTGTATCTTATCTGACCAGTGACTTTTAAAAAAATTTTTACTTGGTCATACTTCAGAATTAGATATACATGGAATGAGTGTTAGTTATATCTAACTCATGGAGAGAAACTTGGAAAAAGTTTGGTTTCTAACATCTTTATATTTCTTTTGGGAGTATATTATGAATGTGTCTGATATTTAAATTTATGAAACTTTAAAATTTTTTTAGGATGTGACTTTCAGAAAGTGTGTTGTTTGTGGTTCCACCACCTGACTTAGGGGTTATCTTCTCTGGAGAAGGAATTCGTGATGCCTTGTGATTCCTGGGCTGGTGGACCTTATTTGGAATCATAGTGTCACCATTTCCATAGACCTGTGGGGTCCCTGGAACTCTGGCTGAAGCTTAAAGTTTCCACATGCTCCTTGTAGCTCCCATTTCTCAGGGGTGTTCAAGACCTAAGAGAAAATGTCTCTAACATGTGAGCAAGCAGTGGATCCACTGGTTGGCATCATGCAAGGTGACCTGCTGCCTGATGATGTTAGATTAGTGCTGCCTGCAGGACTCAGACTGTAAGAAAGTCATTTGTTTTGTTAGCATCAACAAATCCTTAGGTGGCCTGAGAGCCTGGTAAAGTTAAACTGAATGCAGCATTTCTAGGAGTGGTGAACTGATGGGCAAAGTGGTGAAATCATCACTGACACTAATAGGAGAATTCAAGATAGGAAGAATTTAAGACAAAAGGGGAGACTTGTAATTCCTAGCTCATTGGTTGGTCTAGGAAGAAAAAATAACAAAACAAAAAGTGAGAACTTCTGGGACTATTTATTTTGCTGGTTGGTACAATGACACACCCACTGAGTTTAGCTGAGGCACTTCCAGGAATCACAAGCCCATGTGCCACCCCACAGTCTGTAAATGGCTCTCAGGCTGGGTCTGAGTTCAGATCCAGTTAGCCAGTGGGATCCTTCTTGGAGATTCTGCTGTGTGCTTATGCACTCGTGAACCTCTATATTTCTGTGTCTGTCTATGTGTCCTAAGGAGGTGATGGGTAGAGACCTCTGTGGAGAAAACTGCTGCAGTCCACAGGGACAGGAGAGACACAGGTTGGAGCAGAATCCAGTTATATGGAGTGGAGCTGTTTCTTTCTTGCTCCCATGCAAAAGGGACATTCTCCCATCTGGGTTTCTAAGTCTATGAGTGATGAAGATCCACCATCTGTCTCTAACCAGTTGAAATGTTGCCTTCACTTGCCTGAGGTGCCTTCTCTGTGTCCTGGCACATTAATGTGCAAATGTCCAGCACAGTGCCTCATCCTGACCCTGGTGAACATAGCACTACCACAGGGAATACTTGGTAGGCTTATGGGTTATAGAACAATAGATAAAACAATGAGAATACAATTAGCAAAAACAAATCAATAATTAGATTCAGATCAAACAAAGTCTTTTACATCAAATCTCTTATGGAAGAAAATACTTTAAGAGCTATTGACTACCATTACATCTCAGAGTTGACTGGCTTAAGAAAAATAGTATATTTCTGTAGATCTTCCTTCAGATGTTTGGAGAGTATCAGAGTTGAGCATTTATTGAATGGTCTTACATTTGCTAAATTCTCTATATTCTGAAACTTGCATAAAAGAAAATTGCAGCACTTAATGTAGTATTAAATGGAAATAAAATCAAATGGCTGTGTAATGTTATAAATTCAGGAAGTTGCTCTGTGTCTGGGATTTTAAGCATCTTTGCAGTGTTGATAAGAACAGCTTGTGACCTTTGACATTTCAGAACATGTGTTTTTATGCTGTGAGATGTACAGTGATTACTAAGATTACAAAAAATTGGGGATAGAAGGTGACACATTGACTAGAGTTTAAGGTTTATTTAAGAAAGTTTAAAAGAACAAACCCCAAATTATTATTCCCTTTCTTAAAATATAAAGAAACTATGGGAAATAAAATATCAGCTATAGAATATAATGCAGTTAAGAGATTTCAGAGTCTAACACCTTTTGGACAAAGTCAAATGATCTATTTTGAACTGTAGTGCTAGGATAAACTTCTGGTCACAGTAATTTATTATTCTTTGTTATGATGAATTGTAGTTTTATAAACCTGAAAACCTGATCTTTGAGAGATTGATGTCACTATTGATGATTGATTTCACTGATTTTTCTTCTAAGTTCCTGAATGTTTCTTGTGACCATCACCATGGGTGAAGCAGGAAGAAGTGGGAAAGCACAACTTCTAGCTAGCATGCATCTCAATATGAAACACACACACACACACACACACACACACACACACACACACCAGTAACCAGGGTCCCATTCTCTAGGAAAGAATATAAACAGGCTCCCCTAGATACCATAGGGCACCTCCATGGGCATCCTTTTCCTCCATTTTCTCAGATGAAGGATGACTGGCTGTGGCACCATGGATTATCTGGCTTGACCTGCATGAATATGGCTGGTCAAAGAGGTGCCCTTCCTCCCATTGCTTCCCCTAAGATCTGTTCCCTTTGAGATTTTCCTCTGTGAACCCATTTACAAGTTTCATGGACTTGGAATAGTATATTGGTCACTACTTTCTCTTAGTCACTTCAAGACCGAATGCGTGTATGTAGAGTAGCAAGAAATGTGGATATTAAGGGTGGGGATATGGCTAGTGTCTTAGTCCTTCTTTGGTTACTGTGACAGAATACCCAACACCAGGTAATTGATAAAGAATAGAATCCATTAACTCACAGTTCTGGGGCTTTAAAGATTGGGTGGCCACATCTGTTGAGGGCCTTATAGTAACATAGCAGAAAAGAAGAAGTGCGAGTGTATGTATGCCTGGAGAAGAAACCAAATATGAGGTCAGCCTTGCTTAATAATCTGCTCTGGAGAAAACCCACTTATGAGGGAAAGACATTCCCAATCTTAACAACCTAATAGTTTCTTCAAGGCCCTGCTCTCAACACCTCCACTATAGCAGTCAGATTTCAACATGAGTTTTCCAGGGGATGATTCATTCAAAGTACAGCATCAAGTACCTTTCAGTTACAAACTGTACTCTAACTGTAGTAGCAAGCATTTCCCAGTTACAAGAGATAGAAAACCCGATCAGATAGACTTAAGAAAACAAGAGAAATCTTTGACTCAGATTATTTTACAAATTCCAACATTTCATTTCAGGCCAAGTTGGGTCCAAGTGATGCAATTGTGCCATCAGGATCAACCTCTTTTCAGTTCTGTCTTTACCACTTTGCTTGACCTCAGGCAACATACTGTTTGGCATCTCCAAGGTCAATGTCAAACTGCCCAGCAACACTGATAGAGAAAATGCTTTATTTTAGACTTTGGCCCTTATTGCCATTTTAAACACAATGCACTTATTTGTCTATTCCCTCATATCAAGTCCCCAAAAAGCAGAGACTTAATGTTTTTTGGTTTGTCCACACAGTATACAGGAGGTTCTGGAATATAGTGAATTCTCAGTATGTATTTGCAAAGTAAAATCCCCCAATACTATTTTCATTGTTTCACCCATGTTGCATGACTGCTCTTACCTAATGATCTTGACAGGCCTAATGATTGTGACAGGCCTAATGACCTTGATAGGAGGTTATGTCCTTCCAACTGACCGGCAGTAGTCAGAAATTGTGACTTGATCCTTGACCAGTTGCTTCATCTATATCACCTTGACAACAAATCACAGTGCACCGTCTCATTAGAAAATTTAATATGTGTTATGAAAAGCATTTGTTTTCAGATTATCTGTTTCATATGACATGTATGGTTATATGTTTGCTTCTCATATTAGATTCTAAACTTTCTAAAACAGAACCACATGTCTTTGTCTCTATGGTGGTCTACTAATGGTACTCAGTAAATGCTTACCAAATACCTGAAGAAATTAATGCAGTATGTATTATCCCATAGTGACATTTCCATGAATGACAGACTGCATATATGAGTAGTCCCATAAGATTATAATGAAACTAAAAAAATCTGATGGTCTTGCATTTTTATCCCACCTTTTTTATGTTGAAATACACAGAATACCATTGTGCTTCAATGGCCTACAGTAATCAGTACAGTAACATGCTGTACAGGTTTGTGTAAATTTACTCTTAATGTTGACACAATGATAAAAATCACCTAAGAATGCACCTCCTAGAATAAGTGCCCATCATTAAGCAACCTGTGACTATATATTTAAATATGCTGCTTTCAAAGTTTGTGGGAGATATGGAATTCCCATGTGCTTTTCATATACATTTTGCAGGTAGCCTAATAAAAACTAGTTTCATGCACTCATGCACCCTGAACCTTTAACTGCTGACCCACTGTTCAGATGACTGATTTTGAGTGTTTCATTTCCTTTCAGTAGTGATATGCATGGAATAATTTCTAGCCCAAGCCCAAGAATCATGGCACATGTTACTAATGGTGTTGGATCACCTGAGGTTGAGCTGAGAAAGAACAGTGTCAAGAAAACCACCCAACACCAAAAAGCAGAAAAAGAACTTTAGGGCAGGTAATAGGTAAAACTACTGTATTCAGGGGAACCCTGAGACTCCAAGTCTGATCCAAGCCAGGCTCCTTACTCAGTATGTACAAGGGGGCCTTGAAGCAGTATGTCACCAGAGTTCTCCAGAAGTCTGGTTTGTAGTGTCTAGTTGGAACTCAAAGCAGCATCTAATGCAAGAGGTGCAAGCCTGAGAAAAACCAGGGTGGGGCTGGGGATCAGAAAGGAAAATGCACCTCTGGGTAGGGGATATGCAGGTGGACAGAGGGCCATTACCCTTCAGCATGGTCACTGTGTCCACTTCTCTCTTGATACCCAGGAGGCTAAATTTACTTAGGCTATGATTGCCTTGGGGCTTGGAAACCATAGACTATTTCCATTAACCAGTTAGGGCAAGAAGAAGCTCCCATTATGCTCACAGACTCCACCCTACTGGACTGTGCTGGGGGATTATGAGTCTGTTCCTGGCTGGTCATTCTCAACAAAACCATCAATGACATACTAACTTGACCATGATATTGCTTAGAGAGAATTTCTATTTTCAAATGAAGATGCCTTCTAATTTTATTTTCAGAATTGTACATATGGGATATAATGGAGGCTATAGAGATGATTCCAGTAGCATTCTTTCATGATGTGCTAACATGATGAATCACACTTTCTGAAAGGAGTGGTGTGTTTGCAAGCAGAACACCTGGTTCCACAGGTTCATACCATCTGTGTAACCTCAGGTAACTTACTTTCCCTCTCTGTGTCTGTTTCCTCACTGCTAAAAATATAGGTAATACTAGTAATCTACCCAATAGAAGTAGATGAAGATTAAAAATTTTAAAAATTCTTTAAAAAAGATTTTTAAGTTGTAGACGGACATAACACCTTTATTTTATTTATTCATTTTTATGTCGTACTGAGAATCGAACCCAGTGCCTCATGCATGCCAGACAAGCACTTTACAATTGAGTCACAATCCCAACTCTGAAGATTAAATTTATATATATATATTAAATTAAATATATATATATAATGCCTGGAACATAGAAGTAAGTTCTCAGAGAATTTTAGCAAAGTTAGCTGTTATTAACTTTAAGAATAAAATCAGAAACAACCTTGGTCCATGACTTTGAGTAGAATAATAAACAATATCTTAGGGAAAAGTATTGACACTAGGTACTTACATTATCAGAAATATTTTTATTAGTAATAAGCTATTATGACAATATTACAAAATAGGGATGTTAAAAAGATGTCTGGTACAGAGTCAGAAAGTCTTACTATGGCATATTGCTGTTTTGTTTTTCTAGAATATCATATCTCTGTAAATAATAAAGACCCTCAGATTTTAGCTGTTTGGATCAACTTGTCATTAATGGCTTAAATCTTTGTTCAATTTCATACATTTTCTATGAGCTGAAAGGGACTCTCCAGGCCATTGTCCAGGTGTCTGTGTTAAGATAATACATCCTGGGCACATGTGCTGCTTGTTTTCTAAATTTTTTTTTTCTTTCAAGTCTTCTAGAACACATGGTGTCTGGCCACTAACTGGATCCTGCAGTATTCCTGATGGGTCAGTGAGTGTTAGCCTCCAGTTGAATGTACTTCTGTCCCTGGGATGCCATCTCCACTTGAGTGTACATGGAGACACTGGTGTGGGTCCCTAGAGTGAACGACACTGTCTGACTCTGAAGGATGAAGTAGAGTTCCATCTCCTGAATTTGCTGTGGTTTTCTTCAATCAACATGTCATAGGCTTCTTCAATCCCTACCTATCTCTGGTACTAAACATTGTTGTCTTCACTGTTTCCCTGTCTCCAACTCAACTCTTGATCCATTTGCTCTCCTGTTGCTAGAGTGATCTTACTAAAGGCAATACATTTGACCTTACATTCCTGGGTAGGACCTATACCTTTTTTCACATCACATGCAAACAGGTTCACACTCCTTGAAAGACCGCTTCACTTTACCACTGCTCCCATACTGACCTCACCCACAACCACCCAGTCACACTGGCATCCCTTGACAGGAATTCACCCCCCTCCCTCCAGAGAGATGACACTCCAAGTTTGAAGCATTAACTTTTTTTTAATTTCAGAATTGCTCAGGTAGTTGATTTTTTTATTTATTGTAAACAAATGGGATACATGTTGTTTCTCTGTTTGTACATGGAGTAAAGGTATACCATTTGTGCAATCATAAATTTACATAGGGTAATGTTGTTTGAATCACTGTTATTTTTTCCCTTCCCCCCATCCATACCACCCCTTTTCCCTCTACACAGTCCTTCCTTCCTATATTCATGCCCCCCTCCCTAACCCTAACCCTAAACCTAACCCTAATCCTAACACTAAACCCTCCCACCCCCCATTAAGTGTCATCATCCGCTTATCAGTGAGATCATTTGTCCTTTGGTTTTTGAGATTGGCTTACCTCACTTAGCATGATATTCTCCAATTTCATCCATTTGCCTGCAAATGACATAATTTTATCATTCTTTATACCACAGTTTCTTTATCCATTCATCAATTGAAGGACATCTTGGTTGGTTGCACAGTCTGGCTATAGTGAATTGAGCAGCTATGAACATTGATGTAGCTGTATCTCTGTAGTAGGCTGATTTTAAGTCCTTTGAGTATAGGTCAAGGAGTGGGATAGCTGGGTCAAATGGTGGTTCCATTCCAAGCTTTCTGAGGAATCTCCATACTGCTTTCCAGAGTGGCTGCACTAATTTGTAGCCCCACCAGCAATGCATGAGTGTATCTTTTTCCCCACATCCTCACCAACACCTACTGTTGCTTGTGTTCTTGATAATTGCCATTCTAATTGGGGTGAGATGGAATCCTAGGGTAGTTTTGATTTGCATTTCTCTTATTACTAGAGATGATGAATATTTTTTCATGTATCTGTTGATTGCTTGTATATCTGCTTCTATGAAGTGTCTGTTCATATCCTTAGCCCATTTGTTGACTGGATTATTTGTATTCTTGGTGTAGAGTTTTTTAAGTTCTTTATATATTCTGGAAATTAGTGCACTATCTGAAGTATGAGTGACTAAGATTTTCTCCCACTCTGTAGGCTCTCTCTTCACATTACTGATAGTTTCCTTTGCTGAGAGAAATCTATTTAGTTTGAATCTATCCCAGTTGTTCATTCTTGCTTTTATTTCTTGTGCTATGGGAGACCTGTTAAGGAAGTCTGATCCTAAGCCGACATGTTGAAGATCTGGACCTACTTTTTCTTCTATAAGATGCAGGGTCTCTGGTCTGATTTCAAGGTCCTTGATCCATTTTGAGTTGAGTTTTGTGCAGGGTGAGAGATAGCGGTTTAATTTCACTCTGTTGCATATGGATTTCCAGTTTCCCAGCACCATATGTTGAACAGGCTATCTTTTCTCCTTTGAATATTTTTGGGCCCTTTGTCTAACATGAGAAAATTGTATTTATTTGGGTTTGTGTCCATGTCCTCTATTCTGTACCTGATCTACCTGTCTATTTTGGTACCAATACCGTGCTATTTTTGTTACTATTGCTTTGTAGTATAGTTGAAGATCTGGTATTGCGATACTCCCTGCTTCACTCTTTCTCCTAAGGATTGCTTTAGCTATTCTGGATTTCTTATTCTTCCAGATGAATTTCATAATTGCTTGCTCAATTTCTGTTAGGTACATCATTGGGATTTTAATTGGAATTGCATGGAATCTGTATAGCACTTTTGGTAGTATGGCCATTTGACGATATATTAATTCTGCCTATCCAAGACATGGGAGATCTTTTCATCTTCTAAGATTTTCTTTAATTTATTTCTTTAGTGTTCTGTAGTTCTCATTGTAGAAGTCTCTCACCTCTTTCATTAGATTGATTCCCAAGTATTTTATTTTTTTCGAAGCTATTGTGAATGGGGTAGTTTTCCTAACTTCTCTTTCTGAAGATTCATCACTTATGTATAAAAATGCATTGGATTTATGAGCATTGATCTTGTAACCTACTAGTTTACTGAATTCACTTATGAGTTCTAAAAGTTTTCTGGTGGAATTTCCAGGTTCCTCTAAATATATAATCATGTCATCATCGAACAGGGACAGTTTGAGTACTTCTTTTCCTATTTGTATCTCTTTAATTTCTTTGGTTTGTCTAATTGCTCTGGCTAGAGTTTCAAGGATGATGTTGAATAGAAGTGGTGAAAGGGGGCATCGCTGCCTTGTTCCAGTTTTTAGGGGGAATGCTTTCAGTTTTTCACCATTTAGAATGATATTGGCCCTGAGCTTAGGGTAGATGGCTTTTACAATGTTAAGGAATGTTCCCACTATCCCTAATTTTTCTAGTGTTTTGAGCATGAAGGGATGCTGTATTTTATCAAATGCTTTTTATGCATCTATAGAAATAATCATGTGATTCTTAACTTTAAGTCTGTTGATATGGTGAATGACATTTATTGATTTCCAGATATTGAACCAACCTTGCATCCCTGGGATAAAACCCACTTGATCGTGGTGCACTATCTTTCTAATATGTTTTTGTATGTGATTTGCTAAAATTTTGTTGAGAATTTTTGCGTCGATGTTCATTAAGGATATTGGTCTGAAATTTTCTTTCCTTGATGTGTCTCTGTCTGGTTTAGGTATCAGGGTGATATTGGCTTCATAGAATGAGTTTGTGAGGGTTCCTTCCTCTTCTATTTCATGGAATACCTTGAGGAGTGTTGGAATGAGCTCTTCTTTAAAGGTTTTGTAGAACTCGGCTGAGAACCCATCTGGTCCTGGACTTTTCTTTGTTGGTAGGCTTTTGATGACCTCTTCTATTTCATTGCTTGAAATAGATTTATTTAAGTTGTGTATTTCCTCCTCGTTCAGTTTAGGTAATTCATATGTCTCTAGAAACTTGTTGATGTCTTTGAGGTTTTCTGTTTTGTTGGAATATAGATTTTCAAAATAGCTTCTAATAATGTTTTGTATTTCACTGTCTGCAGTGATATTTCCTTGCTCATTCCGAATTTTAGTAATCTGAGTTTTCTCCCTCTTTCTCTTTGTTAGTGTGGCTAAGAGTTTATCAATTTTGTTTATTTTTTCAAAGAACCAACTATTTATTTTGTTAATTTTTTTGTTTGTTTTGTTTCAATTTCATTGATTTCAGCTCTGATTTTAACAATTTCCTGTCTTCTACTACTTTTGGTGTTGGTCTGCTCTTCTTTTTCTAGGGCTTTGAGCTGTAGTGTTAAGTGTTGGTTTTTACTTCTTTTGTTGAATGTGCTATATGCTTTCATAGTGTCCCAGAGATTTTCATATGATGTGTCTTTGTTCTCGTTTATCGCGTTCCCCTGCCCGCAGAGAAACACGAAACCGGATCGAGGGCAAGTTCTTTATTTTCTGCTAGCAGTTACTTCTGGCTGGCCGGCAGCGGCGGGCCGCTCTTGCAAGCGCCTTACATTACATACAACAACCAATCAGCTTATAGATCACGAGGGGAAAGCATGGACAATAATGGAGCACAATAGTGTGGATATAGCAATCATGCAGTGTCCACGAGGACCCATGGCCAATCACATTAACTTCCTCAAATAACGCCACTTGTTGGCAGAGAGAATTAGTCTGCTGGAGGTACCTGGTTTTGTTCTCAGCACTTCCTTGGCACCTTGCCAGGCGCCATCTTGGCCACGCCGAAGGGCTGGGGGTCTGCAGTACCCCGACAGCTCCCCCTTTTTTATTTATTAAAAGAATGCTGGCTCGGGATCGTGCCTGTCTTAGGCGGAGTGGTCAACCATCGTCCTTACCCGTCATCGGATAACTGCAGAGCATGCTACAGCTCCTGTCTTAGGTCGGTACGTGGTTACCTCCTTCCTTACCCGTCATTGACTACCGATCCAGCATGCTCAGCCAGACTTGAGGAGAGCTGCCAGCCTCTAAGGCCATCATGGCTTGATGGAAAATGATGCGATCTCTGGCATGAACTTGGCGTATACGCATGATAAAGCGTGTGAGGAAGATAATTGCAATAATCATTAACACACACAATGCTCCCATTCCTGCCCATTGCTTTACAAAACTGAAGGAAGAGGATAACCAATTTTGCATTTCAGATATAGGGGCTATATTAACTCTAGTAGAATTGAGGCTAACAATTTGTGATCTAAGAATGGCAGTAAGATTATCAAATTTATAAGACCAATTGGCACGTAGCTGAGTAGATATGATTTTAGACAAATTTGCTGCATAACTAAGATTATGATAAGCTACAGGTGTAATGCACAGTCCCGGCAGATGATAAATACACCCCACACTTAACAGTTCTTGTAAAAGGTCCATTTGTTCTTGAAGTAAGTCCACACGCTGGTTCACCAAAAGTAGTCCTGCTTTTAGGTGTTGATCCACTGTTTGTTGAGTAGACAGAGCAGTAGCTGTCTGCTGGACCACTTCATTAAGCT
This sequence comes from Sciurus carolinensis, assembly GCF_902686445.1. NCBI lineage: Eukaryota > Metazoa > Chordata > Mammalia > Rodentia > Sciuridae > Sciurus > Sciurus carolinensis. The sequence continues at coordinate 181,921 of NW_025920303.1, read as the reverse complement.
TAGTTGCTGACTGTACTGATGTCGTCAAGGCTACAGCTGCTGCGGCGGCTGCTGCTGCTGATGCAACTATGGTGGTAATGACTGCTACGGTGATTCCAAAGTCCCTCTTATTTCTGGAAAGCAATACTGGCAATTCATCATCTGTAACAGAGACTGGGACTGGTAGGAAGGTAGGAACACACATTAAGTCTGCCAGCAGGAACCTAGAAGCATTTTAACATTGAGAGATAGCACAAATCTGAAGTACAATTGAGAGAAGCAGTTGTTTTGTTACATAGTTGAACTGTTCCTCCTAAGAGACTAAAAAGAGGTTGTAAGTTAGTTTATTCCGTGGAAACACACAAACTGAGCCGCAGCTCCAGTAAAGCACCGGGTTACCCTTATTACCCAGAGTTAAAAAACCCCAAACAAAGAGACAAAGAGAAAGTTTATCTTTAGGGGACCTGAAGGTCTCCTCTATTCCCCCTTTTTGTTTATCATGGATAGAATCTTATACCCATTTGTCTATCCTGCCTCGGTTATCAGTTTGCTTAATCATTTGGTACTGTTGAGTAAGGACCATAGTTTGGATTGTTTAAAGGGAATAATACAGACTTCTCCCGGCAGGGAGAAAGGGGCCATGGCTGATATTTCAAAAGTCCCGAGAAGTGAGCGCACCCTACAAGGCAGATGGCTTCATGGCTTCATTTCCTCGAATTGACCCGATTCCCTATTTCTACACTAACTACCTGTCCTTAATTCTGGCTTCATTCCCCGCTTTAGCTATAGGAACTCCCAACTGCTTCAAGGAAAAGGGGGCGTCGGTCGTTCTGGCTGCTTCGAAGCTGAAAGGGGGCAGTGAGGGGCAAGCAGTTTGGAGTTCCTTTTTTAAAAATCGGGTCAATCGAGGGGTCCGAGGTAGAAGTCTGGTTGGGGAGGAGCAGGTTGAAGTCATCTGGGGGTGGGTGCTTCTATGATAGAAGAACAAAAAGACATGAGTACTGAAATGAAATTAGTACAAAGTAAATGTTGCAGCATCTGGAACATGCCACTGAGTATCATGAAAATGACAGAAGTCAATCTTTCACCAGGAGGTGGAAGAACTGAGAAATTGTTCCCATAACTAGACCTAGCAAAGGCTGGAAAGGACAAGGCCTTTATTTGGGAACTTTAACATAGTCCAGGTTATCAGGAATGTAAACACAACATTTAACTCTTAATGTCATAGATATCCCAAAAAATATAGTTAAGCTACTTAAGTCATCTGATTGTGTACTTAGGGCTAGGTAATCATACGAGCAAACATAGATTAAGTCTACCTGTGTAGCTTAGGAAGATCTGCAGGCCTTAAACTGACTAAAAACTTCTGACTCTGGCAGTTTCTCTTGATAGTTATCAGGCACATTTGCTGAAGAATCTTTCTTTTATTTGTAGCTTCTAGTCTTCATTATAGTGGACTAACATAAGTGTACATCCTAAGTTACATTTAATTATTATTTCTCTTAAATGCCCAAGAATGGCTATATTTTGGTTTTACTGTTTTGCTGGGTGTCTAGGATCAAGCTGGTCAAATTGACCTGGTTCCTGTCTTGTTAAAGAGTCAGCTGAGTTCCCACAGGGGCCACTTGTAGAGAACTGAAGAGCAGTTTCTTAGCTCCTCCAGTACCATTGGTTAGGCAGGGTCTCCTTGATGAGGTGACTTCCTTAGGAAGCATTAAGGGATGTCTCCCTTTTTTCATGACCCTCCTCTGCAGCAGATGCACTGAGCGATTCTTCATCCTCTAGTCTCAACAATCTCCTTGATCAGGAGGTTGTGTGACCCAGAGTTGCAGCACTCCTTAGAGAAGTCCTCTTATTCCCTAGGTTCAGGCTGACTGAGGGCAAAAGATCCAAATACTGGCCTATCTTGCCTTCTGTATTTAATTCCAATCTTTAAGTTTGATCTTAATCATCCAGCAAGCCAGTTTCACCAGTCATAGAGTGAGAGTACTGGACTTTAACTTTAATGTTCATAACTTTACAGTTATTTACCCTTTTATCTAACTGGAGTCTGTATTAGTTCTGGAAGTTACCACTATCTGTTCTATAGGTGATGGCTTATTATCATAAGTTACCTAGGTTGCGTGTTTTTGAAGCAGCTACTTTTGTAAAACATTAACAGGTAACAGTTTTACAAAATGAAATTAGCAAGAGTAAAAATATATTCTGCTTGTATAATAGCTATCTTGAATTTTGACTGAGAACCACATTATATTTCCTATTTGAGATCATAGTAATTTTACAACAAGAACCAATCTTTTGATTATAACTTTAAATAAGCTGAAGTCTGACTTATTTTGGAGTCACTCTAACATGCAGTAAGGTGAGAGGGAGAGCCTTATCTCAGGTAAGGCGTGACTCTTTATAGATCTTAAGTGTTCTAATTCTGATGTTGATCTTTGCTTCTTCCTTAAATATCATTAAGTAGTTTACATATACTGTTTCCTGAGTCTATACAAACTTTATAATTAACACAATTTAACATTGTATCTAAAACATGAATCAAAGAAAGGCTGAGAGAGCTTTTAACTTTCCTTTTGTGTGTCAAAGTGGCAAAATATTTTCATGTTTCACAAAATTAACCTTTAAACAAGTCAGGCTCTAATGTTTAGAAATACATTTACATTTGAAATTTTTTATCTCAGTGTAAAATATAACCAATTTTACATATACCCTATTGATAACAGGTCCTCTAGTAGAACACTAAATGATAGAAATTAATCCCCAATGAAATTTACTCTTTATAAGCTTAAAATTACCATTACAGACAAGTTTATCTGGAGAATAGCAGCTTGATAAATTTCCTGCTTTAAAACTTGTATACCTGAAAAATATGAACACATTTAATATACAACTAGAAACCATTTCACAATTACCTTGACACTTTTTTTTCTTACCAAATTTAGTTTTTAAAGAAAAATTTAGACTCTGTAACACAGTACAATACTTTAACAGTTGTTTAACCATAATTGTATACACCCCAATTTTTAAGACTAATTGTTCTAAAGAATAAAACTTAAGAGACACAAAGTTAAGAGTAAATTAGTGTTTCTAAGAAATCCTTGTCATTTTACCATGTCATTTTACCATATAGATTAAACTTTGGCTTATATTAGAACATTAGTATTTCACCTTAGGAAAAACCTTAAATAGCTTTAGCTGTTTTACATACATACAACCAACTTAGTTACACATCGACTTGTTGAAACTTGCCCTTTATTACACACAGACTTTTTTACCCAGAAACATTTTCTTTTTTTATTTATTAAATATATTTTTAAACCCGGAACCTTTTATTTTGTCTTTTCTATCTGTTGACCCCTTTTTGTTCACATTCTGAAACAACTCTTATGAAATTTTTGAATTTAGATAAATCACTCTATTTTAATAAGATTAAATATTTTGTTATTTATAGTACTCTTAATTGAAACACAGGTGAAACTTTTGGGACCCTTTATATATAGAATTCCACTTGTTAGGACATAACTTCTAATAACCTTGTTTTTAGTTTAGTGATGACACAAAGCAAGTTTAAACCCTTTTTATTTACCAACCTATGAAAACACCAATAATGTTTAAGTATGATACCCCATGTAATTTAAGAAGTTAAAAGTACTTGATGTTATTTAACAATTAGCATTTTAACTTTGTAAATTAACCAGACGTCTCTACAAACACATTTGAGTAATCCCATACATGTTAACTCCAATTTATTTATTTTATAAAAACCAAGATATCAGACAAGTGTCCTGAACAGGATCCGTTGCCTCTTTCCTGCTGAAGAAAAGTCCTAGAAGCAATTGATATTAGACATTGTTTAACATTAACATTTCATTAGTTTGACCACCTGGAGACTTGCAAGTTATTTTCAAAGATATTTTACTTTTATTAGTTTACCCAATTTAAATTGAACCTTTTTAAATCACGTGAATAAAAGTATTTGGATCCATTTTTAAATTTTAATTTTAAGAGCGCTCAGTTTTGACAAAACATGACATTAGACAGCACGACATACAGATAACATAAAATCAAAGGCCTTGTAACTTTATAGGTAAATGTTCATTGCAATGAAACAGATGTTTAAAAACTTCAGTTGAATAAAAAATAGAACTGATCAAAAAGAAAAAAATCATTAACCTAGGTATGTAGGATCAAAATTATGAGCTCAAAAATACAGCATTAAAGAAAAACAAAACAAACAAAGAATCCTAGAAAATAAGTTAGTTAAGTTTAAAACGGACACCTTTTTTTTTCTTTTCTTCAGGTTACCCCTCCTCCTTCCCGCTGAGACTGCTGTAATTTATATTCCATTGTAGGCTTTGACAAGGCCAGGCAGCGGGGAGGGAGGATCACCCAGGACTTTTTAACCCTTTTTTTACCTGGTTGAGAAATCAGATTAGGTTTGAATGCAGAAAATCATGAAACAATTATCTCCCAATACTTGTGGGGACTATGGCTACTATATTATGTTCCCACTGTGGAATAATTAACAGCCCCTCATTTAAAAACCACGGAGAGACCTTCTCTATGGTATCAAGGAACGTTCGAGCTGTTTTTTTTGCTTTTAGTGGCATTCCATGACTTTTTAGCAACTCCCTAAGAGGCTGCTGCATTCCAGTCTTAGACAGTTCTGTTCCTATGATTAAATCTTACAGCACTAAGAGGTAGTTTACTAGTTTAAACACACAAAAAAAAAGACAAGCGCGCGCACGCACACACTCTCTCACGCACGCACACACATACACAGTTTGGTACCACTATATAAATCTGTATCTGGCCACTTGACTCGTCCCTCCTATGGGGAACCTTTTGTGATGAATCGTCCCTCTCACGGGGATCCTTTTGTGATGAATCGTCCCTCCCACGGGGATCCTTTTGTGATAAATCGTCCCTCCCACGGGGATCCTTTTGTGATGAATCGTCCCTCCTATGGGGATCCTCTTGTGATGAATCGTCCCTCCTATGGGGATCCTCTTTTTATGACTCGTCCCTCTTACGGGGATCCTTTTGTGATAAATTGTCGCAGCTCCGCGAACCTCGAGACATCTCACCTTTTGAACTCTCAGACTAATTTTTCTTGATTTGAGAACTTATGTGAACTTACCCTTATATTTTTTCTCGTTCCCGGGTTTCGGCACCATCTATCGCGTTCCCCTGCCCGCAGAGAAACACGAAACCGGATCGGGGCAAGTTCTTTATTTTCTGCTAGCAGTTACTTCTGGCTGGCCGGCAGCGGCGGGCCGCTCTTGCAAGCGCCTTACATTACATACAACAACCAATCAGCTTATAGATCACGAGGGGAAAGCATGGACAATAATGGAGCACAATAGTGTGGATATAGCAATCATGCAGTGTCCACGAGGACCCATGGCCAATCACATTAACTTCCTCAAATAATGCCACTTGTTGGCAGAGAGAATTAGTCTGCTGGAGGTACCTGGTTTTGTTCTCAGCACTTCCTTGGCACCTTGCCAGGCGCCATCTTGGCCACGCCGAAGGGCTGGGGGTCTGCAGTACCCCGACACTCGTTTACTTCTAAGAATGTTTAATTTTCCCTCCTGATGTCTTCTGTTATCCATTCATCATATAATAGTGTATTATTTAATCTCCAGGTATTTGAGAAGTTTCTGTGTTTTATTCTGTCATTTATTTCTAATTTCAATCCATTATGATCTGGTAGAATACAAGGTAGTATCTCTATCTTCCTGTATTTGCTAACAGTAGCTTTGTGGCATAAAAAATGGCCCATTTTAGAGAAGGATCCATGTGCTGCTGAGAAGAAAGTGTATTTGTTCTTTATTGGATGGTATATTCTATATATGTCCATTAAGTCTAAATCGTTAATTGTGTTATTGAGATCTATGGTTTCTTTATTCCATTTTTGTTTGGAAGATCTATCCAGTGGTGAGAGAGGTGTGTTAAAATCACCTAGTATTATTGTGTTTTGGTCTATTTGATTTCTGGAATTGAGAAGGATTTGTTTGACGTACATGGATGAGCCAATGTTTGGGGCATAGATATTTTTGATTGTTATGTCTTGCTGATTTATGCTTCCCTTAAGCAGTATGTAATGTCCTTCTTTATCCCTTCTGACTAGTTTTGGCTTGAAGTCCACATTATCTGAAATGAGGATGGATACTCCAGTTTTTTTGCTGTGTCCGTGTGCATGGTATTTTTTTCCCCATCTTATCACCTTTAGTATGTGGGTATCTCTTTCTATGAGATGAGTCTCTTGCAGGCAGCATATTTTTGCATTTTTCTTTTTAATTCATCTGCCAGTCTATGTCTTTTGATTGATGAGTTCAGGGCATTAACATTCAGGGTTATTATTGTGATATGATTTGTATTTCCAGTCATTTGACTCATTTTTGCTTTTTGACATGATTTTTTTTTCTCTTTTATTTGGCTAATCCTTTAGGCTAGTTCCTCCTGTTCCTGATTTGCATTGTTGTTTTTCATCTCTTCCTCATGGAATATTTTGCTGAGAATGTTCTGTAATGCCGGCTTTCTTTTTGTAAATTCCTTTAGCTTTTGTTTATCATGGAAGGATCTTATTTTGTTGTCAAATGTGAAAGTAAGTTTTGCTGGGTATAAGATTTTTGGCTGGCATCTGTTTTCTTTCAGGGTTGGTAAATGTTGTTCCAGGCCCTTCTAGCTTTTAGGATCTGCATTGAAAAGTCTGCTGATATTCTTAATGGTTTCCCCCTGAATGTAATTTGACTCTTTTCTCTCGCAGCCTTTAAAATTCTGTCTTTATTTTGTATGTTAGGTATTTTCATAATAATGTGTCTTGGTGTGGGTCTGTTATAATTTTGTATATTTGGTGTCCTACAAGCCTCTTGTTCCTGGTTTTCCATTTCATTCTTCAGATTTGGGAAATTTTCTGATATTATTTCATTGAATAGATTGTTCATTCCTTTGTTTCTCTAAGCCTTCCTCAATCCCAATAATTCTTAACTTTGGCCTTTTCATGATATCCCATAATTCCTGTAGATTCTGTTCATGATTTCTTTGCATCTTCTCTGTTTTGTCAATTTTGTTTTCAAGATTAAATATTTTGTTTTCAATGTCTGAGGTTGTGTCTTCCAGGTGTTCTATCCTATTGGTTATGCTTTCTATGGAGTTTTTAACTTGGTTTATTGTTTCCTTCATTTCAAGGATATCTGTTTGTTTATTTGTTTTCAGTATCTCTAACTTTTTATTGAAATGATCTTTTGCTTCTCATATTTGCTCTTTTAACTGTTGATTGGTGTGATCATTTAATGCCTGCATTTGCTGTTTCATCTCTTCCTTCAATGCCTGCATTTGCTGTTTCATCTCCTCATTTGCTTCCCTGATTGTTTTAATTATGTACATTCTGAACTCCCTTTCTGACATTTCTTCTGCTGTGCTGTCATTGTGTTTTATTGATATAGTATTTAGGTTTTTTTGGGGACATTTTCTTCCCTTGTTTTCTCATATTGGTCAGATATCAGTGGGACTCTGAGATATTGCAGATTTCCTCTATTGTCTTATAGTGTCCCTGTAGATTTCCAGTGTATCACCTCCCAGTCCTCAGTAGCCTGAAGGCTTGGAGAAACTTCATAATGCATTGCTTCTAAAGAAAGCTGCCCCTAGCCCGCTACTGGGTCCAGGGCTGGGGGCTGGTTCTGCATTGAAATCCTCTCACTGGGAGGTCCTGCTCCTAGTACCTGGCTATAGATAGGGCCTTCCCTCACCTGAGGGAGCCAGGCTGCTATGGGAAAGCCTCTTCCTGTCCTACCTTGGTTCCAGAAGCCGCCTGCGTGCAGGGGCCCGCTGCTGGGTTCAGGGATTAGAGTTGGCTCTGTGCGGAAAAGCTCTCACTGGGTGCTCCTGCTCCTAGAAGCTGGCTGTGGATCGCACCTGCTGCCTGAGAGAGCAGGGCTGCTTGGGGAAGACTCTAGCTGCCCTGCCCTGCTCTGAGAAGCTGCCCCCTCTGTGGGCCTGGTGCCCTGTCCAAGCTTCACCCAGTGGGACTCACCGCACAGCTCTACATTGGTCTGAGTGTCTCAATACCTCCCCTTCTTGAATCCTGAGTTCTGGAGTGAAGGAAGATGCAGTCACCCTCTAGTCCACCATCTTGGATTCCCATAAAAATCCAGGTTGTTGATTTTAGAGACAAATGAGGGCACAGATGGATGGGGATGCAGTGGGGCTGGAGAATTATACAAAGATCATCCATGGATTCTGCATGCCAAGTTTATAAATTTGGAATGTGCTGCAGTAATACAGTGTCTCCACATACCCTCATCCTCTCATGCATATGTTAGAGGATTAGAAATATGCCAGTGCTTCAGTTCCCTTAGTCAAGTTCAGAACTGGAGTCCAAAGTATCAAAGACACTGGGAATCTGCATGATGATGAATAGAAGGCCAGTTATGTGGGGTGAACACAACCTTGGAATGGGTGAGGAGGTGACCTTTGATGTTCACAAGTTTCAGAGACCTCCATATGCCAACAGCCATAAGGAATCGCAGATATTGGAATCACAGACTAGTCCCAAAATCCTTTCCTACTAATAGAGAAATGATCCTTGGGTATGCAAAAGTCCTCCTGAATCCAGCTGTTCTTCCTGGTCCAGAGACTGAGGGAGCCACTCAATGAGTGGGCACCTGCTGGCATTCAAACTGTCATTGTGGAAGGATAGAGAAGGGTCAAAGTTCATGGGGGGAGGAGTTTATATACATTCTCTTTTTCAGTCCAGGATAAGCAACAAACTACTGATTAAATGGCTTTACAATACATGCAAATACTGAGACAAGGCTTAAGTGTTTCATAAAAATGAATTTTATGCAAAAAAATTGTATAAAAATGCCTGCAAGAATATTCTTAACAGTCTGATCTGAATGAGTTTAAATGATGAAAAATTGTGATGCTCTTTTTCTCTATAAAGTACATTACAAGGGTTTTTCTGAACATGTTTTCTGAAGGGAAAACCTAACCTTGAGTACATTTGCACCTGAATAAGTGCACACTAAAACTGAGATTTTTTTTCATAGAATCACTCTATAAGTGGTTATTATGCTGATAAATAAAAATTACTTTAGCCTAACTGTACTTCTCATATTCAGATGTCCTTATGTGCTTATTTGCTCCCATCTTGGTTTTTTCTTCCCTAAGTGATAAGTGGTTGGTGTTTACAATTTTTGTCCTCTTACTTGTTAAAAACAAATATCTGTGAATAATTCCTGTAGCTTGGAAGAATTTCAGGATTCATAAGTTTTTTTAAAAAGGTATTATTTATCAAATTATTGATGATAATTATATTTGATCATTATTAAATATTTTATAATAATGACCAAAAAGAAAATTACATCTGGTCCTACCAACTTTTGCTCCACAATTCTTATATATAACAGCAATATTTCATATTGAAGAGAGCAGTGAGTGAAGATTTCCAAGGGCATCTGAGCCCTCTTCTTATGTAGATGTAACTTAGAAGAGATGGTAGTATAGGAATAGCACTGTCCCTGTAGAGATGCTCCTGTCCCAGGGCCTTACAGTAGGTAGCACCTTGTTTGAACACAAGCATTTTCAGCTGACTGGGGAAGTCAATCAGAATGGTAAATTCTAAGGTCTCAAAGTTAGAGAAAATGATCATTTAAAAAATGTGTCATGGGCTGGGGAGATAGCTCAGTAGGTAGAGTGCTCGCCTTGCAAGCACAAGGCCCTGGGTTTGATCCCCAGCAGTGCGAAAAAAAAAAAAAAAAAAAACAGGAAAAAAAAAGAATAAAAAATGTGTCATATGGGCTGGGGATATAGCTCAGTTGATAGAGTGCTTGCCTTGTAAGCACTAAGGTCCTGGGTTCAATCCCCAGCACTGCAAAAAAAATAAATAAATAAAAGTGTCACATCTTTGAGTTCTTTGTATAACCTCCTACTTCAAAGGTTTCCAGGTCCTGCATAAATCACTCAGGCTGACAGCACCAAAATCACACAGGATGACAATCCTTCAATCCCAGTCTGATAAGAATGCTTAATTTTGTTGGCTTTTGTCTTTGCTTAGGCAGGACCCTATAAAGGAAGCAAAAGTCAAAAGACAGGCAGAGGATAGAGATGCTGGCATCAGGAAGCTAGGGCTTGGGGGGCCATGAAGGCTCCATAAGGCTGTCTTCCTACCAGCATGAACTCTGGGGAGCCACCTGTTCAGCTCTGACATCTGGGAGACCCCACTGTAAAATCACACAATTTAGTCAAAGTCCCCAAACCTAATCAAGGCCCTTGTCTCCCTAGCAAAAAGTCAGAGAAGAGTTGAGGGACAGATGGACGATTGACAAATGACCTTTGGAGAACAGGCCTTGAAAGCAGGGGTGCCCAGTGTATGCCATGGTGAGCAACAATGACAGGTTTTTCAGAAAAATGGAGGTTACCTTTAATGCCAAGTGATGCCATGTCATGTTTGGCATACCAAAGTCCCTGACCACAGCCCCAGCTGCTCTACATGGCATATGCCTCCTTCAGTCAGGTTGATCCTGGCTGCGGGGACTAGTGCTGGGGGCCAGAGTCTGTCAGCTCACCACCCTAGAGTCAAAATACTCAGTAACACTTCAGTGGCCACTTCTCATCAAGTAAATTCTTATGCAGAAACTAATAAAAGAAAAACCCATAGCAAGCAGTACCAGCTGAGCATGCATTTACATTACATGTATGAGTGTGTGCAAAAGTTTACTGTTTTGAGTGTGCCCCCAGAAGTTAACCACTGAAAATTTAATCCCCAAAGTCATATATTGATGGCATTTGGAAGTGGAACCTTTGGAAGGATTAGATGAAGGTCTTGAGGGTGTGGTTCCCATGATGACATTGGTGCTTTTCTAAGAAAAGAAAAGGAGGACTGGCACACTTGATCTGTCCTAGCATGTGATGTGTGTGCTATGTTATGATGCAGCAAGAAGGCCCTCTCTAGATGCTGGCACTATGTTCTTGGACTTTCCAGTCTTCGGAAATGTAAACCAAATAATCCTTTATTCTTTATTCTCTTTCATAGGTGGGGAGCAGATAGAGGGGATGGAACCCAGGGCCTTAGGCATGCTAGGCATATGAGTTACAGTTTGCTGATATAGCATCAGAAAAGGGATTAGGAGGGCTGGGGATATAGCTCAGGTAGAGTGCTTGCCTCACATACACAAGGCCCTGGGTTCAATCCCCTGTGTCACAAAAGAAAAAAAAAAGAAAGAAAAGAAAAGAAAAGGGACTATGATAGCTGCCATAACCAGTACCACAGACTGGGAGACTTTAACAACAGGAACCTGCTGTTTCTGGAGCCTGCAAGTTTCAGATCAAGGAGTTGATGGGGTTGCCTCCTTCAGAGGGTCCTTAGGGAGACAGTTTCAGGCCACATTCTTTGATTTGGACAGCCCTGTCCCCTTGTGTCACCTTCAGTATCTTTTTTCACATCACCTCCCTCCACAGAATGTGTCTGTGTCCACTCATTCTTTTATAAGACATAGTTATATTGGATCAGGGCCTACCCTAATGACCTCATCTTAATTTATCACCTCTGTAAAAACCCTTCTCAAATAAGATCACGATCTAAAGTACTGGAAGTTGGCACTTCAATGTATCTTCTTTTTTTTTTTTCCCTTAAGGAGGACCTAAATTCAACATATAACTCTGTAATATTCTCTTTATGAAAAAGTCAAAATGTCATAATAGCCATAAAAGCTGGACACTGCATTTTGAAAGATACATCTATCCCTGTTTCCATATCCACATTCTTTAAGATTTCTGGTATTTTGTTTTGCGAGTCAGAATATCAAGAAGTTTCAGATTCTTGTGGCCACTTACACAAGGTAAAAGTATTTCAAGTTCATGGATTAAACTCTGGATTTCTGGAACAAAACAAAGATGGCTACTTTGGTCTGTACCAAAACAAGTTAAATTTAGAGATGCCTATAGCACAGTATTGATCTGGCTGGAAGCAAACTTGCATGGCCATTTTCCAGATAACTCTAAGTATGTCTAAAATGGAGTGTGCATCAATTATTTTGCAAAGTCTGGACTCCCTTATGGAGAGTTTGAAAACCTACAGAACTAGCCAAATTTCTTTCAACTCCAATCTTCCATTTCCCTGACTATTCAAAAGATTACCCAAATATCCAAATGTGCCCCTAGTGAGTTTATAAACGGCTAGCATCTACTCAAAAAACTGATCCCAACTTCTTTCTCACCTTTCCCTCAGATAAGAACCAGAAAAGGACTTTTTATGAAGCAAGGTGGAAGGAACCTCCTATGTCAGCAGCCCCCTACTCCCCAGCATCCATAGGACACCAAATCCATGGATGCTTAAGTCCCTTACAAAAAATGGTGGAACTGCACATGATCTACACACATTTCCTGAATGCATTAAATATCTCCAGATTGCTTATACATCACTTTATTCATATGGATTCCACATAGTACTCAATGTATGGCAAATTCAACTTTTGTTTTTTAGGACTTCCTGGAAGGTTTTTTGTTTTGTTTTTAATCTGCAGTTGGTTGAATCTGCAGATGTGAAGGGTCCACTGCATTCCAACTTGCAGAGATAAATGCTTTCCCTGAGAGTGCAAAGGAAGGGTACAATATGGCGATCACTAGGCATAGGAGGTACAAATGGTACAAAAAACCCTGAATCTCTTTATTCTCATATGAATGTGGCCTCATTATTGGCCTTATTATAAAATAAATAAGTAGATAGACAATGGCAGCTAAGAGAGGAACCGACCTCTTCATATCTCCAGGTGACCCCTCCATCACTGAAGTGCTCCTCCCCCAGTACTGGGGATTGAGCCCAGGACCTGATTCACTAAGTCACATTCTCCACCCCTTTTTATTTTTTAGTTTATGACAGGATCTTGCTGACCTCAAACTTGGAACCTCCTGTCTCAGCCTCCAGTGTTGCTGGGATTACAGGCATTTTAAGCTCTTATTTTTTAGGTGGCTATCAATGCAGAAATGGGGGAGAGAAGTAGGAGCTATTAGATCAATCATATGCAGTGCACATCTGTCCTTCTATAATTCAATCTTCTCCTATCCAGAAAAGAACCTCTTTGAAATTTCCCTCACTAGCACCCACTGGTTTCTGTATTCATGTTAACCACTACATATTAATCCACAGTTGAGAAGGCACATGGTTTATTTAGCTCCCATTAAGACAGGTAAATATTTCCAAGGTTGCACCATTACAATGGCATGCACAAGGAATAGCTCATGTACTGTTCAGCAGACCATAAAATATGTGATTTTAAATGCTAATAAGCATTGTTGAATGTCCCCAAAAGGTGGAACTTACATACCACAATGCCGCACTACCCACACTGAGGTTTACATGCTCCTACTTACCCACTTCTGACATCAGTCAATTGGAGAAGTTAAAAAAGCATAGGATTATTATTTTCCAACTGACACTGTCTTGATAATATAACCAAATTTTTCCTGTAAGTCTGTGTCCTTTTGTATGTGTTCTTCTGCAGTCCATCTGTCTACTGTACCTTTCTCCTTTTTTCCCCCTCTTGTGGTGCTACAGACATAAACCAGGGCCTGGCACCTACTAGGCAAGCACTCCCAGTGAACTACACCCCCATCCCTTCTTATGAGTTCTTCACACATTCTAGATGTTCATTCCTTCATCTTTCCTCATTGTGGTAAACACTCTCTCCACCCACAGCCTGAATTTTCAATTGAGATATCAAAACTTTCATAGCCATCAGCAGAAAACTGAGTATTTTGTTGTTTTTGGAAAAGTGGGGAAGGGACACCCTGAAAGCTAAAATGCCTTTCTCTCTCCTTTTTCCACCATGATGTCCCATTTATTCTAATAAACTCAGGAATCTGAGAATGGTGGAGAATGACCCATTCCAAGCTGTGCATCAGAGCACTTCTCCTGGAGTGGGTACCAGGAGAACCCACTGAGAGATGGCTCTGGGGAATAAGGAAACTAGAAGGTCTAGAGTAACCAAGGCTGAACAGACTCTGCTTGAGCTTAACTTTCCTATATCTGTGTGCAATAAGACCTCAGGGGAAGCCAGAGACACTCCAACTTCAAAGACAGGAGCCCCAAGCTGTGTGCCCAGGACCTAGGGGCCCACACAAATGCAAAAAAACAGCACTTTTTGGAATTCAGAGCCCAGTGGAATCCCAGGGTCTGGCTAAAGTACAATTTGAGTAGGGGTAGGGAAAAGAAGCAAAGACTTGGGAAACCAAGGTAAATGGGATCCCTTATGAGTGAATCCAGTGTGAAGGGCTTTCAAGATGCTGGGGAGGACCTGAATATCACATAACAAGAAAGAGTGGTGGATGATGGTTGTTGCCTGTAACAACAGTACTGTGATTATGTGGAAAAAACAGTTCTTTCCAAATTTAATTCTGACACATTTAGAGGGGAAAAAAAAAAGATTGGTTGTCTGGGACTCATGAAGCAGGCCACAGGAAATGAAAACAACTGTATGTGGTCACTACTGAAATCAGATAAAAAATATATGGGTGTTCTGTTTTAGTCTATTTCTTCTGCTGTGACAAAATATCACAAACTGGGTAATTTCCAAACAACAGAAAAGCATTTCTCGCAGTTTTGAAGGATGGGAAGTCCATGGTCAAGGTGCTGGTAGATTTTATGTCTGGTGAAAGCTGCTCTCTCTGTAATGAAAACTTCCAAGATAGCAGCTTGTGACTGCATTCCTAAAGGGGACAAACACTGTGTCCTCACTTGAAGGAATGTAGAAGGGCAAAAGAATCTAGGATGCTCTCTTCAACTTCATTCCTAAGAGTACAAATCCTTTTCAAAGGGTGGAGCTTCCCAAGAGTTACCATCTCCTGACACTATCACACTGGGTAGCAGATTTCCATACCTAACTTTTGGAGGGACTCAAATATTCAGATCACACAGCAGGTTTACTGTAATACTCTAATTTTAAATATATGGGAGTTTTCTGTAATGAACACTTAAGGGGGAAAAATTAAATTTCTGGCAATCTAGACAACAGAGTGTCTTTGAGATTTTTTCAGTCCCTTCAATGAACATCTGGCCTCAAAGGCACCTGGATCCTGCCCCTCCCCTAGTCCCTGTGACATCACTTCTAATAAAATCTTAACTATTTGAATTTTCTTCTAAAAGAAAAATTTTATTTTACTGCACTGGTTACAGCCATACATTTGTATCATTTACCATTTTAATTCATTTTCAAAAAATTTAAATTGACAGAGAAGTTGCAAGAATCCTGCATAAAACTCCTTCAAACTCCTTACTCAGATTCACTACATTTTGCATCTCACCCCAAGGGCCTCATCAAGCTCTTTGCACATGCACATACACACATTTTTTCTGAGAGCAGGATGCAGATGTTAAGCCCCTTGATCCCTCAACACTTCAGTGTGTAATTATTAAAAGCAAGAACATTCTTTCACAACACCTGCACAACTAAGAAATTCAGGAAAACTAACCTGGATGACACTTTCAAATAATTTTCACCCATCTTCCAGTTTCATCAACAGTTCCAATAATATCCAAGACAGCATATTCTTTCCCTCCAGCACAGCTGCACATAGCTGCTTCCCCCTTCAGCTGGACCCATCCTGAGCTGTTTCATCTTGACAATTTGTACTACAGACCAGTTGTTTCCAAAAATGCCCCTCCCCTCCTCTTGGTCTAGGCAATTTTTGCTCATGATCACGTTTGGGCTCCTGTCCCCAGCTGGAATAGAACCCAAATAATGCCTGCGTCTTGGAAGGACCAGTGTCCATTTGCCTGAACTCATGATGTTAACCTGAATCATCCTACTAAAGTGCTGCCTGCTCTCTACAGAGCAGACTTAGTCATGGTCCCCTTGCAAAGAAGGATTCAGTGGGGAAATTCTTTGAGACCATGCACATCTCCTGTTCACCCTCATCAAAAATGTTCCCCTTTATTTAAAATCAGCAGTCATTAATGACTCTTTCCCAAATCAATACATACAATTACTATTGCAAAATGCAATTTTTCCTATTTGTCTACCATTATTAATGGACATTTTGCTCTCTGGATGTACCCCAGCCTCCCCATCTCTCCCATTTATTTATATTTTGTAGTGAGTTAAATACTGTCCCTGCAAATAATACACACTCAGAACCTCAGATGTGACCTTATTCAGAAATAGTCTTTGTAGTGCTAATGAGGTAAGGAAATTGAGATGAAATCACCCTGGATTCAGGGTGAACCCTAAGTTAATGACCAGTGTCATTTATACACAGGGAAGAAGGCCATGTGAAGGCAGAAGTACAAATCAAATACATGTGGCCACAAACCAAAGACACTAGGAGCCACCAGGAACTAGAAGTAGCAAAAAGGACTTCTCCCCTGGAGTCTCTCTAGAGACCATGGCCCTTGCAACACATGGACTTTGGATGTCCAGCCTCCAGAACTATAGGAGAATAAATTTCTACAATCATCCAGTTTGGGGTACTTCATTAAGGAAGTCCTAAGAAACTCATATGCATATTTATTACTTACTTAATATCAACTTTGAATCATGGATTCCTGTTTTGTTCCATATACATTACATATTTTTATTGCAAAGCTCTAATGGTCCCAGATATGGCCACTGGAGCTCCTTCAGGTCAGTCCTGTGTACACCTGACATGCTTTCATCCACTTCTGATCACTTACTCACTCTCTTCCAGGCTCATTTTGCCTTTTTCCCTGTGGCAATCACATAAGTAGTAATTTCTCCAAGACACAGTAGCTCCTTTAATGTGTAGCAGTGTTTATAAACCGATATCTGTGAAATAGAAGGGCTCAATGTTATGGGGGTGCAGGAATAACTGTTATGTATAGAATTGTTTTACAAACTATGGGTTTGTAATTTTAGCATTTTATATATATGTATATATATATACATATATGAATATATGAAATCATGAATTATATTGATGCCTCCAATTCCAATCCAATCCTTCCATATCCTTTCTTGCCATCCCTCATTCCATATCTGTGTCTTCTACAATGAGAACACTGGTTCCAACACTATCAACACACCTCTATCACCCAATCATATAATTCACATATGATACTTTCAAAACTGCTACATCCACACTATAAAAATCAGAACTAGGGGCTAGGGTTTTGGCTCAGTTTTAGAGTGCTTGCCTAGCATGTGTGAGGCACTGGGTTCATGTCTCAGTAATACATATAAGTAAGTAGAATAAAGATTCATCAACATCTTAAAAAAAAAAAAAACTACCCAGATTAGTGCAAGATTTGCTTTCAGGTGGCAGTTGGTTTTTCTCCATAAACCAAGAATACAGTCACAAGCCTAAGGTTTACTTGATCTCGGTTTCTTTCTTCCTTTACCCCACCCCATCAAATGTGGTCCTGTTATTCATTTATAATATGGTAATGTTTATTAGTTTGCTAGCACTCAGTTTTAGTTTCCCCTGCCATCTTTAGTGACTTAATTTCTTTTTGAACTCATAAGACATCAACATGTTTCAAAAGTAAAAAGTACTTTTTTACTTTTGGAAGATAGGAGAATAAACTAAGAATAGAAGAAAACTAACTGGACATAATAAAGACCATATAGGAAAAGCCCAGCACTAATATCAAACTCAATGGTGAATGACTGAAAATTTCTCAAAGATCAGGAACAAAGAAAGGGTGCCCACTTTCAACACTTTTATTCAATACAATTTTGGAAGGTCCAGACTAAGCAACTAAGCAAGGGAAAACAACAATGCAAAGCATCCATATTGGAAAAGAAGAAGTCAAGTTGTCTGTTTACAGATGCATGATCTATGTATAGAATGAGATCCACAAAAAAGCTGCTTCAGCTAATAAATTGAGCAAACTTGCAGGACAAAAAATCAACATGCAAAAATCAGTTGCATTTCTATAAATGAACAATCCAAAAAAGAAATTAAGAAAACATCTCAATTACAATTGTAGCAAACGGAATAAAACACTCAGGAATGGATTTAATCATCGAAGCAAAAGACTTAAGGAAGATATAAATAAGTAAAAAGACATGTGCTTTCAGACTGGAACACAACACTGTAAAGATGTTAACATTTCTCAAAGTGACCCGCAAGTTCAATGCAATCCCCACTGAAATCTCAGTGATATCTTTTGTGGCTACTTAAATGGAAATGAGGCCAGTGAGGTAAAGAAATTGAATGCTTTATTTCTTTTAATTTCAATTAATTTTGAATAGCTACATGTACCTAGCAACTACCACATTCTACAACAAAAGTCTGCAATGAGTTCAGGCCAAAATGTTTCTGTAACTTAACTGCACGTTGTGTTAACCATCCCTCCAGGAGGGTGTAAAAACCATTAGGCTGGACACATAGGGGAGTTCAGGAAACCCTCTCCAACTCATGGAGGTCCCTGGCAGTAGCCACATTCTCCCCTCAATAATTACTGAAGCTCATTCCAATGGAATTAAAGACACACATATCCACTTTCCACTAGAACCTAACACCTTTTAAAGGACAAATTACTTAATCGAATTAAGCTAAATTTTTCTGCAATTATTTCCTTCCTTTTGGCTTTTGATTTTTTGTTGTTGTTCTTTCAGAGTTAGGGCTTAAAATATCCCTTAAAAAAATCCCATAAATGATGCAAACCACACACACAATTCCCTATTTTTGAAAACTTTATGAAAATTCCCTACGTTGTTCAATCATTCTTTGGCCACTCTGTTAATATGATTTTAAACAGATTACATCCCAGACGGTTTATAGACAACTTCACACACAAGCAGAGATGTACCACCCTTGTTTCTAACTTGGCAAGTTCCTCCATAAAACCAAATAACTACATGCTAGAAAAATGAGAAGGGTACAAAACCCCAGGCGGTTGTGGCCATAGCTGATGGGTTGCAGCTCCTCTTGTTCCTTGTATTTTTATTCCAAAACTCAAGAAGCCCCTTCTACCCACTAAATTAACTCTCCTGTTGGGGTGGTGGAGTGGAACAATGCAAAACCAAAGAGCCTAAAGAAACTATTTCCTAACTAGTCCTTTTGACCCCAAAGTCAAAATTGCTATTGGCCAGGCAGCTGAGGGACAACCAATCAAAATGAAGACCTAAATGGCAATGCCTTCTCCACAAAACAAAGCCCCAGGGTTCCTTTGCTTTGAAACCTTGCCTGTGTGGTATTCCTAGGGTCCACCTGGAGGTCACCATAGGGTTCCGGAAGAAGGAAATATCCTAATGACAACTTTCTCTACAAGGAATAGTTACCACCAATGGACAAATACAAGAAAGAGCCAACCCTGGAAAGCCCCTAGTGAGGAACAGCAAAGTGAACCCAAAGGTGAGTAACCTAGCCTTTCTACCACATGCGTGGCAGAGAGGGTATCCACTGCAGTTCCCTCTCCAGGTTTCCACAGGATGGGCCAATAAGCACCAGAAGGCCTACTTCATCTTAAGAGGATGGTTATAAACCTTGGACAGGGACAACAGTAGTGCACTTTCTTGTATCTGAAATACAATCTGGAATTCATAATTAGAAATATCCAAGGAAAAATGACTAATAAGGAGTTCACAAATTTCCAGCACTTGGTCAGACTAGCCAGGTCTTGCCAACAGGGAGCCCAAGCACTTCACACCCAGTTCTCATTTCAATGATAATGATAACTCTTCCCATTCTGGCCTCCTGTGGAATGCATTTTAAAGGAGTGCCAGTTCTCTGGCTGAAACCTTTCTAAAAGAGGATTAATCTTCCCTACCTGTGAGAGAAGTTGCTTCTTGCTCTTGCATATCTAATCCCACTGCCTTCAGAAAGAGAGATTCCAAAGGAAAGAGCCCAGTAAAATTCAGGTTCTCACAGGCTTAAAAAGTTCCTCAGGTTGTCTTGGCTAAACATTTGGGGGCAACAAGTGGCTTACTGAAAGTCACACCATAATAGAGAGAAACGTGCAAATGCCAATAACAGCTGCACTGTGAATAAACAATAGAAACAATGCTTGACAATAAAAATAGGAATGTCAGTGCACAATGCCCCATAAATCTGCAGACCATTCTGTCACTGAACACTACCCCTGGACAAGGAGCATCTTAAAACCCATGTTGCTTTTTTGTACACAAAATATTACACAGAATTCTTGTCAGCTTTTTAATGACAGCATACTGTGAAAGTGCAGCCCTTTGACTACAGTGCTCAGTTACAGTGTGCCCCACAGTTCATGGTATTCAGATTCTAAGGATGACATTCTTCTCAAATGGTGACTCAACCTGATCACATTATTAAACACTGAAAGTTTTAAATGTGTACTCCTTTGCTTGATACTCAGCCATAATAAGAAAAACATGCTGCCTGACCATACATGAAGGATTATGAAAAATAATATTCCTACAAGACAGTTCCCCAAGAAAAATGGAGGGACAATGTAGCCCTGGAGGAGGGAAGGAAATTAGCAAACATTAAACCACCCAGTAAATCCTTTCCTAATAATAGGCCCTAAAGGAAAGGGGAGGATACTGAATGCTGGGAACTGGATTTTGACCTTCCCCCATTGTAAATTAGCCCTAAATGGAGGCACAGCAAATAATGAAATTCTGGGAAACAATGGATCCCATAGAAAGAAAAGCAATGGGCAAGATTTGAATACTCATCCCTGGGGATCTAGACTCATCTCCCCAGATAACAATGAGTTTCAACCTTTTTACAATTACCTTCGTAAATTAAAGTTTTAACCTGTCCAACTAGCCCCTACCTGTCCAACTGCACATCTGCAGTGTCCAATGAAACTATAAAATCCAGACTCCTTTTGTAAGGAGGGGGCAGGGGCTCCATACCCAGAAAATGGGCCCTCCCCTGCCTGATTGATTGACTCTGCTGCAGAATAAGGAAAGCTTGCTGATCTGAGGTTTGCTTCCAGTCTCCTGCCTCTTATTTGTGGGCCATGCGTTCACAACACATATAAATTTATGTTTCTGCAAAATCTTCTTATACAATGTTTTCACTTATTTTCTTCTAGATGGGTCACTATCATCATTTATTATGATCATCATTCCTGGGATCTGGGCCAGAAATAAACATTACACTGCCACATGAGAGGAAGGAGGACCCTAACTGAGTTAAAACGTGTCAGGTATTTGTCTCCTTAGGAAACAGCCTTCCCATAAAAACGTAGAATAAGAACTTAGATATAATTTTAGAATCTTTGATGTTTCTACATAGCAAATCACTTTGTGGACAAAACACACTCAGATTAGATACTGAACACCTAAAATTTCCTGTAATCAGATAACTTTACTCACATTTTAAATATAAAATTATCATATTCTTTGGACTTTTGGTTAATCTAGATGTCCAGAAAGAATAAAATTATATCCTACTCCTTCCCCTATGGGGTATTATTATATCAGTTAAAAAAGGGTTCAAAAATGAAAGAAAATGTCCTTAGATGCTTTGTTCATTGGTCCTTAATTTCCACTTGAGCACGGCGATGTTTAAACTACACCACCTGAAATGCAAACGACTTTCCTATCATTGTTACAATCTTAATTTAAGCAATGAACGCATCATCCTTCCTCATCGCCCATCTCAAATCTCTCACAACAGTAACAACCCCAAGCCACACGGTTTGCAAGGGCAATTAACCACTGTGTGGCTGCCAGCAATGGGTGCATCACCACACATCAAAGCAACATGTTCAAAGCCTCACCCATTCCCACTCCCAACCAAAAAATAACTTGATTGTAAAGAGGAGGGGGATTCTTGCAGGGCAGGTACTGGAAGTAGAGTGCAGATATCAACAGAGATCATTAGAGAAGGGTACTTAAAAAGTGCTTCACTTATTTCATTGTGCACTCTGACCGGCTTACGCTTTAATGGACAGGGATATAAAGGTAAACCTCCTTCTAGATCAAGTCATCAAGAAAGTTGACTTAATCATCATCTGCTTAAACTCAAGTAACCCCCCAGGAAGGTCCGCTCCACATGCTCCCTCTCATTCACTGGACCATTCAGAGCTGCAGGACTGGATACCAAGCGCGCACTTTTAGCAGCAAGGCGCGGGCAGAGCTGTGAGTGCTCCTCTGCCTGAAATTGCCCCTGCAGGAATACGGGAGGAAAGTGGATACTGAAACCCCTTTAAGCATGTGGAGCGTCTTAAACATTTCTAGGACTTAAGGCGAAACTTCTGGTCTTCCAGTCCTCCGGAGCCTAGTGGTCCAGACCACCGTCCCCCAAACCAGCTGTGTGCCTAGAATCCGGCCAGGAGCGCTCAGGTCTTAGGTACGCCCTGCAGACGCAACACCGCTTCCTCTGGGCACTCCAGGCAGGTCCCCAGCGCCACCTTCAGGGTCCACGCAGAGGAGCCCTACGAGGCCCCTAGGGGACAGGGTTTCCTGAAGAGGAAATGTCACCGGAGGACGGAGCCCCGCCCCTCCAACCGTTCCCCTCCTCCCGGGTCTTGGGGTCCAGGGATGTTGCGGGGACCCCAACCCTAGTCACAAGAAACGCCACTTCCGCCACCCGAGACGGTGAGGGAGAGGAGGACTTAAAAGCCAACAAAAGGTAAGTCACGCACTTCAATCAAGCGGCAGGAGAAAGCCAGGCGTCTGGACCAGGGAGCTGCCGGGATTCCCCGCTTCGGCCAACCCAAGCGTTCGCCCGGCATCAGCCCACCCGGGCCTGAGGGGTCTTGGGCACAGATGGGAGTACTGGGGTTCGTGGGCCCTGCAAGGGTCCTGAGATTCACCAGGCACTTCTGAGACTGCTGGTCCGGGACTGCAGCGCGCACTCGCGCTCAGTCACCCATCCGCTGGCTCACGACCTTCGGAAAATCCTGGCGAGGGGCTCCCCGCCGCCTCCCACCTCTGGCCTCTGGAAACAGTCATCCCCAGAGCCGGGATTATTGGGGGCGCAGGGCCCAGGCTGGTGCTGGGCGGTGCGGACAGCACTGGTCCGCGCCCCTCGCTCGGGAGGAAGGGCGCCAGCATGTTGGCAGGAGCCAAAGGCGGAGGAAGGGGCGAACCTCAAGCCCGCTGCTTGTGCCAGGAGCAGGCGCGCAGGGTCTTACCTGAGGTTCCGGGTACGGAGAGCAGGAGCGCGGCAGCTGCCCAGATGGCGGGAGTCCACAGTGTCGCCCGCCACGGCTGCACCAAGCCCCGGGCCATGCCGCCAGCCATAGGAGACGGGTCGCCCTCCATCTGTCGCCCTCGGCCTTCAGGCCTCGGACCCGGCGCCACCACCCGCTTCTGCAGCGCGTCTGCTCTTCTTTCTCCCTGAGCTTCGCTTCGCTCTTCTTTCTCCCTGCTCTTCTAGGACCTCTTCGTCGTCCTCCTCTCCCAGCCTGGATGAGGCGCTTGACTGCCGTTGGGGCACGGGCTGACTGGGGAGGTTCTAGGGCTCCGGTTCGGGCGTTCAACAAGTCGCCGGGAAGAGCCAGGGGGGCGGACCAATTGCAGGTGCGCAGTAGGCAAAGTCCTTTGCTTGCCTGCCGGGAAGGGTAGAGCGGGACCGGCGCCGGCGCCCTCTGCCGGAGATTCTCGCGGGCAGCGGGCGGGGATCCTGTGCATCCGGGGACAGCTGCAGTGCCCTGGCAGTTGCCTCCCGCGCCGGCCCATGGGTTTGCGCCTCAGAACGCTTGGACACAAAGGTGACGCCTAGTGGGGGTCCAGTCGGACCTCGCAGGAGCTGCCTACGCTGCACGGTCTTCCAGGGCAGTTGCCACCAACCTTTAGGAGTCGGAAAATAAGGGAACATAGGTCAGAAATCAGATTCCAGGTGACCTCTACTGGGGCAAATCATGAAACTAGGACCCCGGAAACTCAAGGCCCAGGAGGAGAGAAGGGAGGGCTTGGCAAAGGGGATGCTCAAGCAGAGAAACTAAAGGCGTCCTCGTGGGCTCCTTGCCAAGACCCTTACAACAACCAAGTCCCTCCAAAATGCTCAGAAACTGCTGGGGGAGTTTAAATGTGAGGAGAGATTCTGCTGGAGCAGGATGCTATCTGAAACCACCGCGGAAAACGTGTCATTTTACCCATTTAAAGTCGAATGCTCTTTGTTCTCTGCAGAACCCCAGAACATACAAAATTAATTTGCTTCACTTGTAAAAGACGTTTTGAACGCAATTAAAATAGCACATGTTCTTGTTTATTCTTGGTTTTGCTTAGCACATGCAAAGGTCTGGATTTGGAAGACCTGATCGTTTTGTGTGTAACAGGAATTTTCTGTTTTTTCTCTCTTGGAGGAATGATTTGGATTATCCTGCCACTCTGTTTTGTTTGTTTTCTGACATTTGTCTTTTAACTGATTGCCTAGCAATTTGTTTACTGTTTTTTGCTGGAGCACTATTCCCTGTTAATTGGTGTGAATTAGGGAGAGACCTGGCCCTGGGTGCCATACCCAGAGGAAGCTGTTGAGCTTGCCTTCCTGGAACTACCCAACAGATTCAGACATGGCAGAAAGTCCCCTAGCTATGGTCTGCTGAGAAAATGGCTGGGCCAGCCCAGACCCCATCCTGTTCAAACTAGGCCTCAAACTGTCTCTGCCCCATTTGTTTGGAGGAATATCTCACACAGTTCTCTTTACTATTACAGATTATGGGGACTGATTTTAGCTGTCCAGGGCCCAGCTGGAAATCCAGAGGGAGAATGGGAGAAGATGCCAGCTCTTGACTGGGTTGTAAAATCATTGTCACCTTCCTGGACCCCAATCTCCTCCTCCTACCCACATTGGTGCCTCTGAACTGAGGGCTGCTCTCCAGAGTGTTGTTTGAAGTTTGCAAGGTGTTTATCATTGGAATTTTCCTCATTTTACCTTTCCTTGTGAACCCTTACAGATGCTTTTAGAGTAAGTAAAGTTTTAAGAGTTGGTCTTGAAACAGTTCTGACTCCTCTATATTGAATGGAGCAAAAAAGCACAGAGACTGAGAAGAAGGGTCTTCTGAGCCCTGCTCTTAAAAAAAAAATGGTCGCTCAGCAAGACTGACATTTCTGTGGGACTGTGTACCTTGGAGAAGGAGATCCTGGCACCTTTGGCCATTTTCCACTGTTTTCTTGTCAATAATGCCAGCCTGCTTTCCCTCTTACTCCCTTCTTCCTCCCCTCCCTATTGGTTCAAAACTGAAAGATAAATACGATAGGTAAAATTGAAGGGATCAAATCATAAGCTTTCTCAGTGGTTAGCAAAATGACTTAGATCCAAGTTGAAATTGAAGCTACATATTCCTTTCCACCTATATTAGTTATCAGTTGCTTCATATCAAAATGCCCCAAAATATAACAGCTTCAAACAGTAAACATTGATCATTTCACATAAGTTCAGTGGGTCAAGAATTCAGGAGAAACTTAGCAAGGTGGTATGGTTCAGAGTCCCCCAGGAGGTTGCAATCAGATGTCAACAAGAGTTGTAGTTACCGGAAGCCTTGATGAACTGGAGGATTCTCACACAGTCCTCTAGATGACTCATGCTAGGCAGGTGAGTGTTGAGTGTTGGATGTATAATCCCATGAGTTCTCTATGGGGACCATTGAGCATGGCCACTACATGGCAGCTCACCTACCCCAAAGGAGAGTCACACAGAAGGTGCAGTATCTTTTATAACCTAGCCCTAGAAACACACAGCATCATTTCTGTAAAGTCCTATTGTCATGTGACTTGGCCCTTCATCACAGAAGAGATTTAGACAGGAATATGTACACCAGGAGATAGAAATCATTGGAATCCCACATCACCTTTATGGGAGACAGTCACATGGATCCTCGTGATAGACAGTAACCAAGAGGGAGAGAAAAAGTGCATACTTTGTACTAGAAAAAGTAACCGGAAAAGTCAGGCACTTCTTGCAAGCTATAACAAGGCCTGTAGCACCTGGGAAGAGCCTCCCAGGTGGAGTGAAGAACCAGAGTCAAGGCTTACAGCTAGAGATACCTGAAGAATATCTGAGGAACATTTTGGAAACCAATTTGGAGACCGTGTGGCTTAAATTGAGTTTTCCTAATGAATAGTAATGTTAAGTATTTTACATTGCCTTACAGTAATGTACTTTTATACTAATTGACTATTTTACACCTTCTTTTGTGGAGTATCACTTCAAATTTTTGGTTTATTTTTAATTGGGTTATGTCTTCTTATTTTGGGTTTTAAGTGTTCTTTTATGAATTCTGGATACCAGCTCATTTCAGACTAAGATATAGATATACATTTGTCCCATATCTGAATGGTTTTTTCATTTTTTTTAACAATTTCTTTTCATAAGCAGCAGTTTCTCATTCTGATGAAATCCAATTTGTCCATTTTTTCCTTTCATGGGTAGTGCTTTTAGAGTCTCAATAAATGCTAAATAAAACCAAAAAGGAAAAAATTCAGTAAGATTCCAGAGGGTTTGGGCATACCAAAATTCAGTGCACTGATTGGAAGGTAAATGACTCTAGTGTGGGTCTTTTTGGAGGAAATGAATGCAAACTACTGCAGTGGGATTTTCACTCATTCATTAGTTTTTCAGTCAAGAAAATCCTCTTCTGCTCTCCTGGAAGTAAACTCTACAAAGAAGATAAATAGCCAAACTTACCAAATTAAAAGTCTACATTTCCGCCACTCTATGCTTCTTGCCAGTCTGATCCCCTAAACTTACACAAACAGATTGACATAGTTGCTAGAGATCCACGATTACTAAACCCAAGGACCAATTCTGTTCTCTCCTTCAGCCTTTCTGCAGCACTCTATTCTGGACTACACCCTCCTCTGCTTTGATGATGTCAAATACCCTTGGTGTAGCCTGACTATGTTTGAGATGTGCCACAGCATGTTTGTGCACACAAGCAAGAGAGGAAGGGAGGACGGCAAGGCTGCTGTCTCTCTTTATTTCGTTTATTTTTATATGGTGCTAAGGATTGAACCCAGTGCCTTGCATGAGCTGGGAAAGCACTCTGCCACTGAGCTACAGCCCCAGTCCTGCTGCCTCTCTCTCTAATGTGCAAGTCTTTATAAAAAAAAAAAAAAAAAAAACACTGGCAGTTTTCCTATTTCCTAGCTTACACAACTACATGAACCTGCTCGTATGTAATCTGAAATTACTTATCTATCCCAAACCACAGTGTTTGTAAAGTATATTTTATCTCAACCAATTATTTCTATGTACAACTATTTAAGTTTTCCTGTCCAAAAGTCCAGATTCAGAAGCAGTAAGTCAAGGATTCCAGTTTTCACCAATAGCTACAAAACTTCAAAGTTCTCAAATCTTGACTGTAGTAGTCATTATAATAAAGAAATCATCTTGAACTACTAATCTTTTGGTCAGAAAGTGGGGGCTGCAGGAGGAAGCTGACAGGAAATAGTTTTTCCCTCTGTAGTTTATCATTTGTATGAAGATGTTTTCCACCTGGCAGGTGGTGATCTTAGGTAGGCCCAGTAGTAGTCCGAGCTCTAGTATTAATCTCTTTAATCACCCTTGAAATTAAATATGTGATCTCAGGCAACATCAAATGTCTGACTAAAAATTAACTAGGCATCCAACAACTTCATTCCATTCTGACTCTAACCACCCAGAGTCAGCGTCAGACTCCACAGATTTAAGGGCTCAGAGCCACAAGTCTGCACTGACTTCAGACACCAACTTCATGTACTGATTCCTGGGTGCTTACCTGAGACTTCTGTTATCACATCCCCTCTGGCCGCAGAGAGAGACACGACAAATGTCTGAAGCTTTGGAAGTTTATTGTGCACAGTTCCTCTCCTACGCTTCTCTTACCCCTAGCTTCTGCGCACTCCCAGCTTCCCTTCTCCCAGCTTCTTCCAGCTCCTGCGTACTCCCTGCTTCCAGCTCAGCTCCAGCCTCTGCCGCTGCCGCCGCCGCCGCTTCTTCCGCTTCTTCCGTCCCCGTCGCTTCTGCCTCTTCCTCAGCTTCTCTCCCTTACTCTCCCACCCACCAGGCTTATATACACTTCAACCAATCAGGGGAGAGTACACGAGATAAACGCGGACAGCTGCAGGCATAGGATGGGTACACGAGGGGGGCATGCTCTAGTCACATCGTTAACTAGCCAATCATTGGAATTCGCTGGTTGTTTACTGTATAGCTGGCCGCTTTTGGCTCAGCGTCAGGCGCCATCTTGACCATGCCTAAGGCTGGGGGCTCTAGAAACCCCGACAGATCCCCCTTCTTTAATATTAAACTAAGGCTTGGGACCGTGTCTGTCTTAGGCTGAGTGGTCAGCATATGTCCTTACCCGTCATCAGAGCCTGCAGAGCATGCTGCAGCTCCTGTCTTAGGTCGGTACACAGCCACCTCCTTCATTACCCGTCCTTGACTACCGATCCAGCATCAAGAGCCATACGAATGGGGGGCTGTCAGCCTTTAGGGCGGTCATGGCCTGATGAAAAATAATTTGATCTCTCTATTGGCTAGCTTATAGATGCATGCCAAAACGAATGAAGAGAAGAAGGCCAAGGCAGAGGAGTACCACCATAGCTCCTAAGCTTGCCCGCTGTTTGACAAATCTATAAACAGAAGAAAAACCATATAGCCATATTAAATACAGAAACAATATACATCCCAATGGAGTTACAATATGGGCAAAACAAAGCAGCTCTCAGGGAATAAACGCATCCCAGTCCCAAAAGTTCTTGCAAGGTATCCACTTGTTCTTATAATGAGTCCATTCTCTGATAGAGTCTCTATGGTCTGTAAGGCTGCAGCTGCATTCTCGGCCAAATGATCGTTGTTATAGTTGTGTCAATGCTGCTACTGCAAGGACTGTGGTGGCAATGATCACGGCTGTTGCAATGTCAAAGCCTCTCCTGCTTCTTGATAATAGCACTGGCAATTCTATATCTGCAACAGAAACTAGGACTGGTAGAAAGATAGAAATGTGCAAATTGCACGGGTGGCAAAAGAATCATTCCAGTATTGTGAAAGATAGCACACAGTGAACAGCCAAGAGGTGTCATTAGAAATGTTAGTTGGTAGAAACATAAAAGGGAGGAAATACACAAGCTGACGTGGGAGGAAAAGCAACATCATAGCTAGGGTCAGCAGAACGAGTTGCTCTACTCTGGGTCTGATTTGTAGTATGATTCCAACGGCAAAGTGCAGAAATTCCTCCTGTTAAAGCAAAGAAAGGCTAGAAATATCCTTGTCACCAAAAATAGCACGACCTGAAAAATCATCAGTAGAATTGACAGGCTTGTAGAGAAATTGGTGAAAAGCAAGAAAAGGAAGAATAAAAAATGTGTTAGTCAGAAATGAAAAATATGGCCAGGCTAACAATGGCCCATAGGTTCCGGGCTTGCCTTTCCATCTGAGTTTTTGTTATTGGAGGAAGGCTCAGGCTCGCCATTGCGAGGAGGAGCAGCATCACTTGCATGCTGTAAAACTCTGATTAGCCTTTCTGGAATCCAGACTGGAGTCTGTTGATCCTGTGGGAAGATACAAACAGACCCTCGGACCCAACGAAGGACTGGATCCGGTCCTTTCCAACAACCTGTCAGGATATCTTTCCATTTTGCCCATACTTGAGGACTATTATGAGGATTATAATATCGATCAGCTGCAGAATGGCCGTCCCTATCCAGAGTTAAGAAATTTAGAATAAAAAGAACTAAATTAAGTTTATCTTTAGGAGACTTGTAGGAGGCTCCTATTCCCCCTTTTTGTTTATTTAAACAATTTTTTAAAGTAAGATGTACTCTTTCCACAATGCCCTGTCCCTGAGGATTATAGGGGATGCCAGTGACTGATTGGATGTTAAATGTTTGTAAAAACAACCGGAAGCTTTTGGAAGTATAAGCAGGACCATTATCTGTTTTAATAACTTTAGGTATGCCCCAGCCAGCAAATGCTTGTAGGCAGTGTTGAATGACATCTTTCACCTTTTCTCCAGAATGAGCAGAAGTCATAATGACCCCTGAAGCGGTGTCTACTGACACATATACATACTTAACAGTACCAAATTCAGAAATATGGGTTACATCCATCTGCCAAATATGACCAGGCAGCAGTCCCCTGGGGTTAACTCCAAAGGGTTGTACTGGGATTAAAGGAGCACAATGTTGACAATTTTTTACTATTTGTCGAGCCATACATTTAGATATAGGAAATTTTCTGCTCAAAGTAGTGGAATTTACATGAAATTTTTCATGAAAGAGTTTTGCCTGTTCCTCTATGGAAAAAACAAAAATTGATTTGGTGGCCATATCTACCAAGTCATTAGCATTGGCCAAAGGTCCTGGTAAATTAGAATGAGCTCTAATATGTCCTACATAGAATAGATGTTTATGCTGCAGGATAAGGTTTTGTAGTGTTGTAAAATAAGAAGCTACTGTGGACATGGAAGAAATATGGGGTACCGTTTCAAGAACCTGTAAAGCGTTAATGATATATAAGCTATCAGATAGAAGATTGAATGGCTGATTATCTGCTAATTTAAAGGCTAATATTACAGCTGCAAGTTCAGTAACCTGTGCTGAGTTGGGTGGAACTATTATGGTGTGAAGTTGTTTACCGATAAGTACTGCACCTACTCCATTTTTGGAGTCATCAGTAAAAATGGTTACACAGTCTTTAAGAGGCTGGACACTAGTCACTTTTGGAAAAACTATGGGAGTATTTTTACAGAATTGAATCCAGGGATGTTGGGGATAATGGTTATCGAACTGAGCTGAAGTGGAACAATATAATACTGACCAATCATCATCATTATTAATTAGCCATTTAATTTGCTGAGTGGAATAAGGAGTTATAATAATAGATGGATGGATTCCAAAAACAGTAATGCAAGATTCTATTCCCTTGAATATTACCTGAGCAATAGCTTGGGGATATGATTGCAATGTTTTAGCCGGAGAGCTAGGGAGATTTATACTTTGCAGAGGTCCTCCTTGCCAACTATGCCAAAAGGGGTATGCTTCTCTGAGATTATGATTAAACTTAATGGTTGAGTAGGATCACAACGATCAACGTAACACTGCTGAAGTCTATTCTCTACTAGCTGTAAGGATATCCGTGCTTCGGGAGTAAGTTTCCTAGGGGAATTCAAGTCAGGATTACCTTTTAATATATCGAATAAAGGTTTTAATTCCCCTGTGGATAATTTTAAATAGGATCTGATCCAGTTAATGTCACCTAAGAGTTTCTGAAAATCGTTCAAGGTATTCAATTGATCTGTCCTGATGGTCAACCTTGTTGGTCTGACTGTAGTAGCAGTGAGCCTTGTACCCAGATATTCTTGGATCTCCTCTAATTGTAATTTTTCAGGGGCTATCGTTAGTCCTCTCTTTTCTAATGCTTGAGTTATAAATTGTAATGCTTCTAACAAAACTTCTTTTTCTGGATGGCAAATAAGTATGTCGTCCATATAGTGATAAATCAACAATCTTTTAAACTTTTGTCTAGTAGTTGTTAACGCTTTATCTACGTATATTTGACATATAGTAGGACTGTCAGCCATACTTTGAGGCAACACAGTCCATTCGAATCTCTGGTCAGGCTGAGTGTGATTAAGAGAGGGCAAAGTAAAGGCAAATCTCCAGCAATCATTTTTGTGTAAGGGTATAGAGAAAAAGCAATCCTTTAAATCCAGAATAATAGTAGGCCAATTTTTTGGTAGTGCAGTGACAAGAGGGAGTCCACATTGGATGGGTCCCATAGGGTACATTTGTTCGTTTATGGCTCTTAAATCATGTAATAACCTCCATTTTCCTGATTTTTTCTTTGTTAAGAATATTGGAGTATTCCAAGGAGAGGTAGAATGTTGTAAATGACCTGCTTGTACCTGCTCTTGTACTAACTTATGAGCTGCCTCTAGCTTTTCTTTTGTTAGGGACCACTGTGGAATCCAGTGAGGCTTATCATCTTTCCATATTATAGGGATTGATGGTTTATCAGTGGCCCCTAGGAAAAACCCAATCCATGAGAATCAGTTTTTGGTGGAAGTAAAGGCAGTGGTTGGGTAGATCCTTGGCTATGTCTTCCTAATCCTTTTTTATCATCATAGTTCATATTTTGTAACATATTTCTTACAGGAGTCCCTTGGTAAATCTGATCAGTGGTGAGTTTCATATCCATTTGCTGCAGGACGTCTCGTCCCCATAGGCTAATAGGAACATTACAGACATATGGTTGAAATATTCCTGTGTGTCCCTCTGTATCTTTCCACGATAATGAGGAAGCACTTTGATTGGGGCTTTCTGCTACTCCTAAGCCTCTCAAGCTCTGAGCTGCTGTGATCAATGACCAGTGCTTTGGCCAGACCATTGCGCTAATAATGCTTTTGTCTGCCCCCTTATCTAATAAACCTGTAAATTCCATATTTCCCACTTTTAATTTTAGGAGGGGCCTCTGTCCCATATCCATAGTAAGGTTTATTAAAGTAGTTCCTGTTGATCCAAAACCTCCTTGTCTTTTATTTGTATTTTCACTGGGCCACAAGGAATGTCGACTGGGCAATATAAGCATTTGTGCAATGCGATCCCCTGGAGAGATGACCGTAATTCCTTTTGGTGAAGAGACCAAGGCTTTTATTTGTCCAGTGAAATCAGGATCAATAACCCCTGGGTGT
The DNA here is from genome assembly GCF_902686445.1 of Sciurus carolinensis. NCBI lineage: Eukaryota > Metazoa > Chordata > Mammalia > Rodentia > Sciuridae > Sciurus > Sciurus carolinensis. The sequence continues at coordinate 149,424 of NW_025920303.1, read as the reverse complement.
ACTATAAGTCCTTTTAGTGTTGAGGAACCTCTACCTAGTAATAGTCCTACACTGTTCTGTGGGATTTTTTCATGCCAATCAGTATCAATCATCTGCACCCCCATATCTGGGGTTAGTATGAGTCTGGAGGTGGCACAGATGTCCAATCCGGCACTTCCTGAGGTGGCTCTGCGCTCCCCTTCTCTGTGGGAGGATACCACCGTTGGGGAACTTGTTGAATTACCCCGTATATTTGTTGCGGGCCCCGGGGAGGGCCCTGTCTCCCGTTTTTTTGAAGTTCAGGATTCGACCCTAGGAAATTATCCTCCCTATCTCTAATAGGCTGACAGGCACTATTCCGATGACTTCCTCTTCTGCATCTTGGACATAGCCCTGGGGCATGAGGTGTAACAGATTTTACTATAGTTATCTCTTATCTTTTGTTAGGGCATTATCTCTTTGCTGCTGATTTTGTGCATCTATTGAAGCGTATTGGCCTTCTCCTATTAACATTTCTATCGGGAAACCTTGCCACTATGTTTCTGCAAGCAGTTTCAACAGCTATTTCTTGCCACTGAGCTTCCCCAATTAGCCATTGTTCTCCAGATAACACTGCTCTGCATACCTGTCTCCAATAGTCTTAACTGCCTCTTTAAAGTTTTCCAATGGTTGATGGTATCTCCATTTGCTCCTCAAATACGGGCAGGTTCTACTAATTTTGAAGCTCTTTTATTAGGCTTAGGTTTCTCCTACTTTTTCCCCTTGTTCTTAAGTTTTCACTACCACTTGGTTATTTCTTTTTGGGGGTTCTTTGTGTTAGACTTAGTTCCCTTTTTTCCCTTGTTCTTAGATTTTTTTGAGCAATTATTTTCTAGGTCACCACCACTCAATCTTTCCTCACTTTATTCTCTTTAAGCGTTCTTTTCTGTTGCTATTAAATCCTGTTCATGAAGATCCCCCTTGTGGCACACTGAGCAGCTTTTCTTACTTTGGCTGTTTTTTTTTTTTTTTTTTCTCAATGGCGTCCCATTGTTTTTTAATAGTTCCCTGAGGGGTTGCTGCATTCAGACCCTATTGTTACTAATTTGAATAGCTTTAGTTATGGCAATTACAATAACAGTGGCCTAGCTGCCAGGAGCAACGAAATTACTGAAGGGAAAACTATCAAGTGCGCATTAAAATTTTTATAGCGGCTTTTCACGTACTACCTAATTGGACCGCTTCAAGCGTGTTCCTACTTTCACTTTAATTAGACCGCGTTCCACGCGTCAGGACCGCTGATGGCGTGTCCCGATACCCCCCCGACCCGCGTTCTACGCGTTAGGATCCTGGTACCCTTCAACCCGCGTTCTACGCGTCAGGACCGCTGATGGCGCGCCCCGATACCCGCGTTCCACGCGTCAGGACCCCGATACCTTTCAACCCGCGTTCTACGCCTCAGGACCGCTAATGGCGCGCCCCGATACCCGCGTTCTACGCATCAGGATCCCGATACCTTTCAACCGGACCGCACTCCGCGTGTCCCCAGGACCGCCAATGGCGCATCCTGACACCCTTTAACCTTTTTATAACCGGTTTAACTTGTATACAAAAAAAAATTCTTTCAAATATCTTACCTTGTTTTCTTTTATAAGGTCTTCATCCTCCCGGGTTTCGGCACCAGTTATCGCGTCCCCTCTGGCCGCAGAGAGAGACACGACAAATGTCTGAAGCTTTGGAAGTTTATTGTGCACAGTTCCTCTCCTACGCTTCTCTTACCCCTAGCTTCTGCGCACTCCCAGCTTCCCTTCTCCCAACTTCTTCCAGCTCCCGCGTACTCCCTGCTTCCAGCTCAGCTCCAGCCTCTGCCGCTGCCGCCGCCGCCACTTCTTCCGCTTCTTCCGTCCCCGTCGCTTCTGCCTCTTCCTCAGCTTCTCTCCCTTACTCTCCCACCCACCAGGCTTATATACACTTCAACCAATCAGGGGAGAGTACACGAGATAAACGCGGACAGCTGCAGGCATAGGATGGGTACACGAGGGGGGCATGCTCTAGTCACATCGTTAACTAGCCAATCATTGGAATTCGCTGGTTGTTTACTGTATAGCTGGCCGCTTTTGGCTCAGCGTCAGGCGCCATCTTGACCATGCCTAAGGCTGGGGGCTCTAGAAACCCCGACATTCTGTCTGATTTGCTACAAATGCAAGGGTTCCCACAAACCCCTCCTCTATCAAAGTTTAGAAGGTTGGTATAATAGCAGGATGAGATGATTCCATGATATTGCCTCTCTCATCACCCCAAGAAGATGCATGCAACTTCTCTCCATTTAAATTTTTTTTAAAAAAATTTGGTACTGAGGATTGAACACAGGGGTGCTTAACCATTGAGCCACCTCCCCAACCATTTTTACTTTTTATTTTGAGATGAGATCTTGCCAAGTGTCTCAGGACCTTGCTAAGTTGCTGAGGCTGGCTTTGAATTACAATTCTCCTGTCTCAGGCTCCCAAGTTGCTGAAGTTAACAGGTGTGCACCACCCACACTTGGCTGCTTTCCATCTTAGTAATGTTAGGCACACGTAAGTCTGATAATTTGATCTACTTAGGCTGTACTTCATTTTGGCATGACATGCGGTAAACACTAATAGGCAACATCATGTAATAACCTCATATATGCTTTGTTACTCCTTCATAAAAATACTCCAATTTTGGTTAGAGCAGCAATATACTTGGGAAAAATTTTTTAATTCTTCTTGTATATATGGTGAGGCTATATATGTAACTTCTGATGTAAGAATCATCCCTTCTTGGCATTTCCTTTCTTCTAGTCTGGAGTGCTAGAGTGAAACTGAGTGGAAGGTAGTCATATTAGGATCTCAAGAGAGCCATGAGGATGGCAGAATGCAGAGAAAGGAGGCTGTGAGATGGCTGACAGCATGAACTTGAGGCAGCTCTGGCTTGCCTGGCAATATGTTATTTATACTATTAAAAACAATTCTTTGTGTAAAAGTCAACATTGTAGGGTTTCATTAAGCCCACTTGAAGTCCTAGTTGACACAATATAAAATGACCCGTTTCTATTTTTATGCTTTATTAATTTCTTTACTTCTTTTTTAGTTACACATGAGTAGAATTCATTCTGATATTGTGAATTCAGCAGCTATGAACATTGATGTGGCTGCATCACTGTAGTACACTGATTTTAAGTCCTTCGGGTATAGGCTAAGGAGTGATATAGCTGGGTCAAATGGTTGTTCCATTCCAGATTTTTTAAGAAATCTCCATACTACTTTCCAGAGTGGCTGCACCAATATGCAATCCCAACAGCAATGTATGAGGGTATGTTTTCCCCCACACCTTCGACAATACCTATTGATGCTTGTATTTTTCTTTCTTTCTTTTTTTTTTTTTCAGGGAAGATCTTTATTGCTTCCATGAGGGCTGCATAGGATGGCTGCCATGGCCTGGTAAAGTCCTTGGGCTTCACTTCCCTCTGGTCCAGGCTAAAGGCAGAACCCAAGGACTTAACAGTCTCATTGTGGAAAGCCAGAACACCTGAAAAGTGGGTTAGTCCAGGCCTGGGTGGTGTCTAGTGGATCAGGTGTGGCTGGGGAGGAGAGAACAGCCATTCCTATCAAGCTGGACTGGGCCTCCTGAGCTTTCGAGTTCTCTCTGCTTTAGCCCAGGACTGTCCTGTTGGTTCTGAAGGGATGGCTCCAGGGTTTCCCTGCAGGACAGCTGGGGGCTGGTGAGTGGAAATACCCCATTTCTCCCCAAGAAAGGCCAAACAGTGTGGTGAGCTGGAGGGGACTGACATGAGATGCTGCTCATCTCCCTGTGGTCCTGCAGTGCAGCATAGGCTGGTAACTGCATCCCCACCCTCCAGCTAACTGGTACCACTGCTTGATGGGCTCTCTAGTGAGCCTCTTCCTGCACAGCAAGTGGACCAAACTTTACATCTTCAATCTTATTTAAAAATAAATTATTCCTCCCTCCACCCTGCCCAAATTCACAAAATGATAATACACCAAACACTGACTGGAGAAACAATTCTGGCAGCAGCTGTGCTGCCTAATGTCCCACCTCCTGCATGCTGGGCCTGCTGGGCACAGCCAGTGGCCTCCTGGCCCCCTTCACAGACTCAGGAGGAGAGAGGCTGAGTGCTGGTCTCTGAGGCTGGCTTCCAAACAGGCACAGCTCTGGCTGTCCACCAATGCCTCACTGGCCCTGGGGTCTCTTGGCACTGTCCTTCTCTGGGTCTGAGGAACTGCTGCACAGGTGGGTGCTACTTGCTTTGATGGCACCTAGGCCTGTGTAGCCAAGTGCTGGGTCCATTCAGATGCCATTGCTTAGGTCAGTGCTGACATGAGCTTTCACCAACTTCTGCAGGAACTCCTTCTCCCTCTGGATATTGTGTGTCCAAGACTCTTTGATGACTGCCATGCACATGGTCTCATAGTAGTGCAGTGGTGCATTGGGCGTGCTCATGTCGCGGCCGAAGCCTGTGACTGCCACCTCATCACAGCCATGCAGCACCATAGTCACTGCCACACTGCCAAGAGTTGGGATGTTCCCCCTGCCCATCAGGCTGTTGTTGAATGGCAGTCTGATGAGGGTGAAGGCAGCCTCCTGGATGAAATATGAAATATGAGGATGCAGATCTCAGGTGGCACCTTGGGCACTCTAGTGGCCACCGATTTCCAGAAGCCATCTGATGCACTCACTGTCTCCTTGTAGTCTATGTACTTCAACCACTTGAAGTTCTGCCACTTGAAGCCAACGAGGACAAAGAGAGAGTCACGATCATACTGTTCAGGCCACTGCATGGTGCCCTCTGGGTAGGTAATGCACAGTGTTGTTTTGTTGCACACTTCCTTCTCAAAGCCCTTTACTGGTGCAGAGTTAAGTCTGACTACCATGTCATAGTCATTAATTCATGATCCCAGAGACTTGTTGGCAAGTATATCTCCATTGCCCATGATGATGCAGCGATGGCAGCAGAAGCTGTCTAAGGCAGGAGTCAGGTGATACTCTTTGGTGACTGATAAGATGGCTTTGATCAGATTGTCTTGACCTTTGATCCCAAAAGGCAGCATAAACTCCCGAATCCTAGCCCACTTGCAAAAGGAGTCATCCAGGAACATGGGTGCTGGCTTGGAGAATCGGGGGAAGATGGTGGTCATCAGGGCTGAAGCATAGCCTGGCTTGCAGGCTCCGTTTGAAAAGTTGGCATACTTGGTGGCTAACTCAGCAGGCAGTTTAGAGTCCAGCTTCAGGAGGAAGCCCAATTGATCATACTCTGAACCTAGTGTCTGTCCAGTGGAATCCAAGGAAAGAACCACTGAATTAGAGTCTTCCCATTGGAATAAGTGTAGCTTCCATCCACAATAGTACCAAAATCCCAGGACCAGAAAGAGGCAGAGGTCTAGTAGCAGATTGTGCACAAAGACCAAGAGTCCCATCTTCACATGATTTACAATTTCCTAAATGACAAAAATCAACAGTTTCTTAAAAATTACACCAGCAGCAGGTATGATGGCACATGCCTGTAATTCCAACTCTTCAGGAGGTTGAGGCAGGAGGTTCACAAGTTTCAATGGTGCAGACAGTGGTGGCAGCCGCAGCAGAAATCCACGATGTGGTGTGCTGCACCGGTGCCACCACAGTGGGGATGCAGCAGCTGACCTAGTGCTTGTATTCTTGATAATCATCTTTCTAATTGGAATGAGATGAAATCTTAGTGTAGTTTTGATTTGCATTTCTCTAATTACTAGAGATATTAGACATTTTTTCATATGTTTGTTGATCAATTGTGTATCTTCTGTGAAGTGTCTGCTCAGTTCCTTAGCCCATTATTGATTGGGTTATTTGTATTTTTGGTGTTAAGATTTTTGAATTATTTATAAATTTCGTAGATTGAGAAATTTTTTCTTGTCATCCATCTTTTGGAGTTATAAATGCCACCAGTAATGCTATGTCCATCTTCTTTATGAGAATAGGGGAATTTTCTATAATCATTTTACTGAATAACTGTTCTGTGCCATTAGTCTGTATCTTCTCTTTCCTCAAGTTATGTGATTCTTAAGTTTGACCATCCTATGTTATCCCATAATTCTTGTCTATTATGTTCAAAACTTCTTATTTATTTTTCTGAATACTGAGTGTTTTAATTATTGCACCTATCTTTCAGCCCTGCTAGTCTTTCTTATGCTAGATCTAATCTGATGGTGACACTCTGTACTGAGTTTTTTGTTTAATTGAATTTTTCATTTTTAAAATATTTCTCTGATTCTTTCTCAGAATGTCTTTATTGAAATACTATTTCATATTCTGTGTTTCCTTCTTTACTTCATTTCTTAAATCTTTTAATTCATTGATTGTTTTACCAGTCAACTCCTTGAATCCTTCATCTGACATTCCCCACTTCATTATCTCTAAATTTAGTTTGGGGGAGTTTTGAGCTTTTGGATGCCTCTCATTGCCTTTTTTCACTTGTTATCTTGTTGTATGTTGAAATCTGTTCTGCTGGGTTAGATATGCCTCTAGTACCTTTATGTGAGGTGTGTGTGTGTGTGTGTGTGTGTGTGTGTGTGTGAGAACCTGGGGTTTATGTTAGCATGAAAGCACCCATTCAAAGTGCTCAAAGTGCTGTGTTTAATTCCCAGCTTCACTTTGAGAGGATAGGATAGCCAACAGGAACAACTAAAGTTCAAAAGCAAACCACTTGTCAACATACAATAAAAATGTATTGAAAGTGTTTTAACTGCTTTATTAACCAAGGGAGAAGAAAGGAGGAGTGATTATATTGAAATTTATTCTAATAGAAGATAATAGAAAATATAAAACTAATGTGAAATTAGTATGGAAAAAAGGGAAATGGAAGGAGAAAATAATGAAAAAAAATAAAGTATTGCGGAGGGATTTGGGATATAAGAGAAAAACAAATGAAATATATGGTAAAGACTACAAATAAGAGAGAAGATACATTGAATTTAATAAATTTTTAAATACTTAAATTTATGTAAAAGTATGGAAAGAACAGGCAAAATCAAAAATGCATTTAAAAAATATTAAAAGTTCCCCTTGCCAAGGATTTAAACATATATACTTTCAGGTGCTTCCAGACCTGAAATCAGATAGGTGTCAGAGGCATGACCAATGTACAAAACTTGGTTATATACCCTTTGAAAGGCTTTTGGTTGGAGTGGGGCAGGGGAAGACAGCATCTCAACACTGTGTTCATCATTGAAGTGGTTCTTCTATATTTGGTTTTTCCAGGATCAGGATCTTGCTTCAATAAACTGTGAAGTTCAGTCCTGTATCCTGTATATCTAGTCTTCACCTCAACTTCCTATCATCTGAACATAGGCAATTTGAGTTGTTTTACTATGGTCCTGTGAGCCAGCAGACCATCTGGGGACTGTGCCCTTCAAGTCAGATAGCTGGATCCCTCTCTAGTGCAGGCAGCAGTTTTGTCTGCTCTTGCATGTCCTTGGTGTATAGTGGGAAGCACCAAGAACTGGGTTGATCACAAATATTTCACCCCATCCTCTGCTGGTGCAGATCTAGATGGTTTCAGAGACTTCATAGTTGCCCTGGGAATGTGTGGGACCCCACTTATTGCAGAGGAGCTGGTGCAACAATGTCCCTTGTCTAGTGGAACCCTCTCTGATGTGGATGTTGATGGTGCTTTGAGTGCACTCAAAATCCAGTGGGTGAGTGTCTTCAGTGGATAGTGGATCTGACCTATCTCTCTCTATTACCCCTGCTGGGCATTGTTTTGCAAGTTTTAGATTTGCAGTGACCTCACTGGTACAGACAGAATTTTCTATGCACACAAGGATTTCCTATTGAGCAGGGAGAATTACTGTGAACTCGGGATTAATCAAAAATCAACACCCCTGTTTCTGTCCCAGAGAAGCATCCAGTTAGCTCTGAAAATTCAGAGACTGGTCTGGGAACTCATGGGTTCCCTTCTATTGCAGAGGGTTGGTATCAAGAGATCCCATAAGCAACACATTGTGCCTAGTCAGACATGGGAATGGCTCTCTGTGTGCACTTGGGAGTCTTCAATGTGTTAGGAGGAGCATTGTGCTCCTGGGCCTTGCTCCATTGCCTCTGTTGGGCAGCAGACTTTGCTAGTTTTGGGCTTGCAATGATTTCAGTGTATAAATTACTCATAAATCTTGCTAACAGGCCATTTTTACATGATGTTACTGCTATTATCTCCTGGGAGATAAAATGCAGGGAATTATATGCTTCCTAAGGTGCAGACTTAGGGATCCCCAACAGGATTGCTCCCTGTGACAATTGTTTGTTCACTTATAAATTAGGGAAAGTGGAGTATTTCTCACAGTATTATGTAGTTCTGGTTTCAGCTGAATCCAAACTGACTTTGCCTTCTGCCACTGTTTGCCATAATTTTGTCAGATGTGTCTTTATTTTTCTTTCTGTAACCCCTTCCCTTTAAATTGCTCAGGCACTGGCTAGGGTACCAGTTTAGACTTGATTAAAAAATTCTCACTCTCTGTTCTAGGAACCAGAGGCTCTGAGTCTCCTCAAAACTCTGATTGCCCAATATGAACTTCAGTACATTCTGTCCATCTCCCACCTCACTGAGTAGCTATTCTCCAGCTGTTTTGATACTGAACTGCAGAGGAGCTGGGGCATGCAAACTACTTCTATGCTGCCATCTTCCAAGTCTCCTAAAAGATATTTTCTTAATGATGATTACAATGTAAATCTAATGATAACTTAATGCAAGAAAATGTGAATTCCTTTCTAGTGATTCCTTTCTAGGTCATGCCAAATTTAAAGGGCTTGTAATAAAAAAGTATAAAACTACACATTTTCTGTCTTTGTCTTACTTTGAACTTGATCAGATTCCTAGAATGCATTTTTTTTAACTGTGTTCACATACCTGACTTCTGTGCACTGTCACCAGCTGGTAAAATAGAGAAAAGATGAGACTGCTTTAAAAAAAAAGTGGTCCAATTTATGTAAGTTATATCTCTCATCACCATGACTGAAGAATATGGGAACACATAATGCCATCGCATCCAATGGAAAACAGAGCACATCAATTTAGGATGAGGAGAGGATTGTGAGTCAGCATCACAGAACAAATGATCCTGAAAGACCATGAAGGTGATATACACAGTAATCCCTACAGAAGTTTCTGATACTTGCCATAGGGACAGTGGAAGGGCTGGAGTGACTTCCCTCAGTGTCCATAGTAGGGACAAACAGGATAAATAATACCTGGAGTAATCCTACTATCTTCTGCAGCACAGAGGTTGGCAATTCAGTCTGAGTAGAAGCAGGAAAAAACTCATGCACATACACACATGATCAATGCTAAGAGAATAAGGAACATTTGCAGCCCAGAACTTTGTACTTCTCCTATGTGTCCCAAATCTGTATATCAATACCACTCTAGCAACCAACGTAGTGCAATCATATCAAGAAATGATGAATTATCCTTGAGTAATAGTTCTGGTCATATGACCTAGGATAACTTCATAGGTACAACAGCAAGGGCTTCTGATGACACCTGGTAGACACCATTGGGTAGGATATAATGTTGGAGAACACCCTGTATGATTTAGATCTAGAATGTCCCAAAAGCTCATGTATTGGACACTTGGTTCCTAGTACAGCAATGTCTGCAGCTGGGGCTTTTGGGAAGTGATTGGATTATGAAGGATCTAACATCATCAGTGGATTAATCCGTTAATGAATTAACAATTTGAATGGAGTACTGGGAGTAAGTGACAAATGTAGACACGTGGGACATGGTTGGAGAAAGGAGATCAATAGGCACATGGCCTTGGTAAATATATCTTGTCTGTTGCCCCTTCCTTCCCTTCTCTCTACACTTCATTCCTTCTATAAGTTGAGCAGAATTCCTCTACCATGCCCTTCTACCATGAGGTCCTGCATTGCCTCAGGCCCAGAGCAATGGAGCTGGTTCACCATGGGACAAAACCTCCGAAACTATGAGCCAAAATAAACTTTCCCTTCTGTGTTATTGTCAGTTATTTTGTTCAGAGTGACTAAAAGTTGACTAACACACACCCCAAAAGAGAAAATCTAGGATGCAGTCCAGGCCCTTGATTGTTAACTGAGATACTTCATGAGAATCCACTGCCCAATTCCAGATGCTTAACAAGAACTTTGAAAATTTCAACAAAATTAATCCAAAATATGGAGTCAAGCCCATTGGCTTAGGTCTAAGGGGAAAAATGTCTAAAGTATTGTCCCTTTCAATCAGTTAACATTTAGTGAGTTATCAATGCAGAAGATAGGGGGGATATATTGCAGACAGACAACAGAATGATCTACGTAAGCCCTACCTCTAGAGCACAAATTTACAGTGGTGCACACCTGTAATCCCAGCAACTTTGGAGGCAGAAGCAGGAGAATGACAAGACTGAGGTCAGCCTCAGCATCTTAGTGAGGCCCTAAGCAACTAGGTAATACCATCTAAAAATAAAAAATAAAAAGGGTCAGGGTGTGACTCAGTGGTAAAGCATCCTGAGTTCAGTTCCCAAGTACCACTTTTTTTTTTTAGAAAGGATAATCTTAACATTTGGAGAATCAGAAATTTACCAGAGTTTTCAGGGAAAATGCCAAGGCATCAGTTGTAAGAGAGCAGTTCAAAGAGAGAAAGGGTTAGCCTTATTGTGGTTGTCAGAACTTGAATGATCGTAAGGGCTTTTACCCTGTCATGAAGTGTGATGTAACCTGACTTATAAGTTTGAAAGACAACTCTGAGTGCTATAAGAGCAGGGATGCTGAGATAAAAGTAGGGAGAGTAGGCAATTGTTCATGTGAAAGTTGGTGGTGGCTTGAAACTAGGTGATGACTCTAAAAGTCATTAAAAGAGATTGAATTGGGGAAATAAGATGAAAGGTGAGTCCACAGGGTTTCCCAACAGACTAGATATTACATGTGACATAGACCAAACATGCCATAAACTGACAGAAAATTTTGCATGTAGAATAGACTTGGGAATAAAGGTAGAATCAGGAGATCAGCCTTGGACTTGTTCAGTTTGAGAAATTATCTGTTCCAGGGAGAATGTCATGGAGAAAGTTGAATTTCCACATCACAGCATCAAGAAATAAGTCTAGGCTTGAATATTAATTTGAGAATCTTGTTCATGTTAAGATAGTAGGTCAACAAAAACTGGGTTAAGAATTTCGAATGAACTTTTTTAAGGTGAGAAATGAGCAATGGCTATTAAATTAAATGACACGGGGTACTTTGATATTCTTTAGAATAGACTTTCAGAAAGTCTTAGATAAGGGAACATGACTGAAAAGGGCTTGTATAAAACTAGGAGAGAGATGAGAGACAAGCACTATGGAGGATCTCTTGAGTTTTGTTATAAAGGAGAGGGCACAAGGTAGTAACTGATAAAGGAATTGGAGTCACAGGAAGATTTTTCAAGAGAAGAAATTGATTGTTTTCTAACATAAGTGATCCTGTGGAAAAGGAAATGTAAATGAAAGAAGAAACATCAAATCAAGTGTTAGATCATCGCCCTTATGTAAGAAAGGAGGAGAAACCTAAGTCTAGTGCACAGGCCAAGTGGTTCACTGGCTCTGAAGTGGGACACAGATGATTCATGTGCAGCTTCAGGTAGGACCTAAGTGAACAGATGCTGGTAGATCAGTACAAGCAGCTGTGGGGTATGAAGAAATTCTTTTCGATGGCTTAAATTTTCTTATAAATGGGATGCAAGTCCACCTAATAGTTACTGTTTTAGTCAACATTTTTTTTGTCACTGTGAATAAAAACAACAAAGAAGATAAAAAGTTTATTTGGGATTCATGGTTTCAGAGGTTTCAGTTCATAGATGGTTGATTCCATAGCTCTGACCTGGAGGTGAGGCACATCATTATGGCAAATGGGCATGGTGGAGGAAAGCAGTTCAGGACATGTCAATCAGGATGTAGACAGTTCTTCACACCAGGGATAAAATAAAAGTCCCAAGGGTATGCCCCTAGTAACCTGATTACTCCACCTGTAGCCTACCTGCCTATGGGTACCTCCAAGTTAATCCATGTTAATGGATTAATTCACTGATTAACCCAACCTCACAACTCTCATAATCTAATCCTTTCATATCTGAATAGTCCTGCATTGTCACAACTATGAGATTTGAGTGGACATCTCATATCCAAAACAGAAGAGTTACCATTATGTTTTATGTGTGCCCTTTTCAAAAGGTAGATATTATTGTTCCAATTAAAGTGCCCTTATGCTCCTACCTTTCTACATCTTTATATCATAAGTAATAATACATTTTTCAAATTCTAATACCCAGAAAATCATATGGTTTAAAAGCTATTATTGGTAATAATCAGTTACTACAGAAAAAATTAAGATATGTTCCAGAAGTGAATGTGTTAGAAAAAGAAAAGTGTTGAGCTACTAAGTAATGCATATACTGAGTAAAACTATTTAATGTGAATTAACATGGGGGATCTATAGAACAAAGAAGACAAGAAATTTTTGAAATCTAAAAGGTCAGCAATATTTTCAGCATGAATTACCAGAACAGCTCTTTTCCTGGTAAGAGAAAAAATGTAGGTTCTGATCCTACTAGTGATACTTAAAAATTATCAAACAGAGTATAAATATTTAAGATTAGGAATCTCATTTTGATTCTTCCATTTTAACTTTATAATCAAACTAAGAAAACGCTCTACATAAATTTCTTACACAGATCAATTATCATATCATGATCATTTTCTTCTTCTGTGACAATGTAAAGAAATGTAAAATGAATCTAGGTATTTAATTCCAAAATATTGCTACCATGCAGTAAATATTATGTTCTTCTAATGATACAGCAAACGGTAAATGAAAGTTGTATGCAAAGATTTTTATGCTGTTTCTAAATTCATCTATAAATCCATGTCAGATTGTCAGGGACCAAGAAGAAGTTCTCATTCTGAGAATGTTCTGACCTTTACAATAAGCAGCAGTACCCCTCCCCCCTCCTGGCTGATAGTTCCTACAATATGGTCTATGGTGCCATCCCTGCTTCTCTTCCGGGATTTCACCTTCCCGCCGGCGCGAACTTCACCTTCCCGCCGGCACGAACTTGCACCCTATCAGGAGCCCAGTAGAAGAACACAGCCAACCAGCCTGCACCTCGTCATACCCCTCATTCCCTCAGCATAAATACCTGTGAGAACAATAAAAATTTGCAGCTTGATCAGAATTCCTGTCTTGCTGTCACTCCCTGTGTCCCTTCTCTCTTAGGTTCACCGTCCTCGTTGATGTCCTGCAGGTCGGGACAGTTGGCACCCAACGTGGTTGATTGGAACCTTTGCCTGAGAAGCGAACGCCACCCTCCAGGGATGCCTTGGCCAAGCGGGATTCGGGATCGCCTCCGTAAATGCCACTGGGAGTCAGATCCAGAGGAGAGTGAGGCCAGAGCAAGGTGAGTGACACACCATGGGACAAGCAGTTTCGTCACATGATTTGTTTCTGATGGGTCTCAAGGAGGCCCTCAAGACTCGGGGAGCATGTGTTAAGAAAAAGGATTTAAGATCATTCTTTTCATACATAGAGGATTTGTGTCCTTCGTTTCCCCTTGAGGGGTCAATTGATGGTAAAATGTGGCTCAGAGTAGGAGACTAACTCAAAGATTATTATGAGACTTTTGGTCCTCAAAAGGTTCCCGTCACTGCCTTTTCTTATTGTAATTTAATTAATGAGATTCTTAAAAGTTCACCCTTTGACAGTGGTACTTTAAAACTTGTAAAAATTAGGGAGCAGGCAATGCAATCCACCTCTCGCTCCCCCTTGGCATGCCATTCAGTTAGTATTCAAATGCCCCCTACTCAGCCTTCTCAGGACCCTGGAACCCTCCCAGACCCCGGGAACCTCCCAGACCCCACCTTACCAAAAGAGTCCCCTAAAAATCCCCCTAAGATTTATCCGGTTTTAAATCCCCATGTTGAGGTGACCCCAGAGGAGGAGGCTACCCTGGAGGAGGCAGCGGCTCGATACCATTCTCCAGACCTGCCACCTCTTAAAAATCCACTTCCCTTTTATACACCCCCTGCCTTTTGTGCTCCTTCCCTTCAGGGACCTACTGCCACCCCAGACATTTTCTCCCCACTTCCCTTGCCTAATCTAACTCCTTTACGTGAGTCTCTCCAACATAGGCGGGAACAAATCCAACTTTTAAAAGAACTAAAAGCCCTTGATGCCGAACTTCGCTCACTGGCCTTGGGCACGGAGTTAACACAAACTGGCCCCAAACCCCTTAATATTCGTAAGGTGAAGCCACGTGATCAGCCTGTTCTTGCCTTTCCAGTCACTCGCAGTCAAGCAGATCAGCCCGCACAAACTGAGGCAGAAATTTAACAGGAAGTCAGGGAGAGGAATCAGGGGAGGAAGAAGAGGTAGAACCAGAGGGAGAACAATAGGAGGACCAGGAATCAGGGGATGAGGAGGAGCCCACCTCTGGACAGAGTGGAGCCCTTGGTTCTTATAAAAGGCTGAGCCTCCACTTTCTTGAAAGACTTAAAAAGACTTGTGCACAGTATGGCCCCACTGCACCTTATACACTGGCCTTGCTAGAGAACCATAGTACACAATGGCTCACCCCTAATGATTAGAAATTTTTGGCCCAAGCCACCCTCAGTGCAGGTGACTTCCTGTTATGGAATGCAGATTTTAAGGAATACTGTCAGGAAATTGCTCAAAAAAATTCAACCAAGTCTTCCTCTAAATACTGGACCAATGTTAAGCTAGTGAGCAATGCGCCATTTGATACTAACCCTAAACAGGCGCGCTTTCCTACTGGGCTCCTAGAACAGGTTCAAACTGCTGGTTTGCACACTTGGAGAGGGCTCCCTCAAAAGGGCTTGGCCACCACCTCCCTAGCAAAAATTCGTCAGGGTTCTGACGAGCCTTACAGTGACTTTGTTGCCCGGCTTAATCTAGCTGCAGAGTGCTTACTTGGACCAAGTGAAAATGAGAGCTCCTTTGTAAAATATCTTGCCTTTGAAAATGCCAACCTGATATGTCAAGATGTTCTTTGGCCCCACAAAGATAAAGGGGACCTTTCTGACTTCATTAGGCTGTGTGCCGGGGTAGGAATGGCCCATGCCATGGGTCTCGCCATTGGCGCCGCCTTCACCAAGGTCCTTCACAACTCTGGCCCACGTACTTGCTTTACTTGCAAACAATCTGGCCATTTTGCGCAAGAGTGCCCAACAGGGAGACTGGGTCAAGGACCCATATCTCCTCAAACAGCGGTTAAACCACCTCCGCTCACCCGTTGCCCTAAATGTGGTAAAGGTCGCCACTGGGACAAGGAGTGTAGATCCAAGACCTATGCTGTTGGACAGTCTATTCCTTCTAACTTTTCAGGAAACTCCTCTTGGGGCCAGCCCCTGGCCCCGACTGCCCCCAGAACAAACCCAGGGGCAATAAGGTTTGTTCCCTCTCAGACTCCCAACCCAATACAGTCCCCCTGTCCTTCTCCACAATCACCTTCCTCCAACGCGCTACCCCAGGCAGCGCAGGATTGAACCTCTGTGCCTCCACCGATACAATATTAGACTCTATGCAAGGACCCCAAATAATACCCACTGGGGTTGTAGGCCCCCCTCCACCTCATATGTGTGCTCTTATTCTTGGGAGAGCTTCTACCACCTTACAAGGTGTTCAGGTCTTCCCTGGCATCATTGATAATGATTACACTGAAGAAATTAAAATACTGGCCACAGCTATTAACAGAATAGTGGTCATACAAGAATTGCACAATTAATTCTCCTTCCCTTCAATTCAGGAAACACTCCCGCCGCCCAAAATTCACCACAAAACACAGCCTTTTTAGGTTCGTCTGATGTGTATTGGGTCCAACCTATCTCCCACAAAAGACCCACTCTTACCTTATTTATTGAAGGAAAGAAATTCCAAGGGATCCTAGATACTGGTGTGGATGCCACAGTTATTTCTCAAAAATATTGACCTTCAGAATGGTCCCTCACCTCATCACTAACTGACCTTAAAGGAATAGGGCAATCAAAAAACCTCTTAGTTAGCTCCAGGGTGCTCAATTGGACTGACACAAAAGAAAACACAGGAAATAAAGGAACTGTTACCCGCTTTATTGTTCCTGATCTTCCTGGCAACCTTTGGGAATGAGACATTCTAAGCCAAATGAAAGTTATTCTTGCTAGTCCCGACTCTTTAGTCACTCATCAAATGCTTTGTATGGGCTTTATCCCTGGTACACGACTTGGGAGACTAGGACAAGGACAGGTTGAGCCTGTACAGCCCATACAAAAAACAGACAAATTTGGATTTGGGTATTTGGATTTTTAGTGTCGGTCCCTGACCCTCCTGTACCCCATGCAGACAAAATTATTTGGGAAACTCAAACTCCTGTGTGGGTGGATCAGTGGCCCCTTACCCAAGAAAAATTAGAGGCTGCCTCCATGTTAGTACAGGAACAGTTGACAGCTGGCCATATGGAACCCTCAACCTCACCCTGGAACACTCCTATTTTTGTTATTAAGAAGAAATCAGGCAAATGGTGCCTTTTACAGGATTTCTGTGCTATCAATAAGGTTATGTGCCCTATGGGGGCATTACAGCCAGGCATCCCTACACTGGTAGCTATTCCTAGGGACTATTATAAAATGGTCATCTACTTAAAACATTGCTTTTTTACTATTCCTTTACATCCTGAGGACAGACCCTATTTTGCTTTCAGCCTCCCCCGCATCAATTTTCAGGGCCCTATGCAAAGATTTCAATGGAAGGTCCTTCCCCAGGGTATGGCTAACAGTCCTAGTCTTTGCCAAAAATATGTTGCTCAAGCAGTAGACCCTGTGAGAGAGCAGTGGCCACAAGTTTATATATTACATTATATGGATGATTTGTTAATCACTGCACCTAATACCTATGATCTTAACAATTGTTATTTGGATCTCTATAAAGACCTTACTGCCTTGGGACTTCAGATAGCCCCTGATAAGGTTCAGACACAGGACCCCTACACCTACTTGGGCCTCAAACTTCAAACTAATCAAATTCAAATCCCTAATATACAATTGCATGTGGACCATCTCCACACTCTTAACAATTTCCAAAAATTACTAGGGGATATCCAATGGCTAAGACCATATTTAAAACTACCCACCTATGTGCTTTTGCCTCTTAATGATATTTTAAGGGGAGATTCTGACCCTTCTTCTCGAGAGCTTACTCCTGAGGCATAGCAAGCATTAATTCAAGTCACAGAAGCCATTGCTCAACAATTTGTTACACAAATATCTTATAACCTTCCTTTGGTTTTGGTTATATTACACACCCCTCATACACCCACCGGACTATTATGGCAGCGGGATCCACATTTTAAAAATAAAGGTTGCCCCTTGCTTTGGGTTCATTTGCCCACCACATCCTCTAAAGTTATTGCTGTCTATCCTGCTCAGGTAGCTTCTATCATATCCAGACAATTGATTTCTGACGTACAGATACTCTCAAGCACCATACAAGATCTTCAAGATCAGGTGGATTCCTTAGTGGAAGTGGTCCTACAAAATAGGAGAGGTTTAGACCCTCTAACTGCTGAACAGGGAGGCATTTGTCTGGCTTTGCAGGAAAAATGCTGTTTCTATGCCAAGTCAGGAATTGTTAAGGACAAGATCAAACAGCTGCAGGAAGACTTAGAAAAATGCCGATGAGCACTGGCTGATAATCCACTATGGAGTGGATTCAGTGGACTCCTTCCCTATCTCCTTCCCTTCCTAGGTCCCCTCCTCTGCTTGCTGCTTATTGTATCTATAGGTCCTTTGATATTCAACAAGATCATGGCTTTTCTTAGAGCTCAAATTGAGGCTATACAGGCGAAACCTATTCAGGTTCATTACCATCGACTGGAGATGATGGATCGCGATAGTGATCTTAAAAGACCATCACCCCTGTGAGCTGAACTGGACAGCCAATGACGGGTAAGATTTGTGAGAGCTCATACCAACCTAAGACAGGAAATGAGGGCTAGAACTTCATTATCCAATGACGGGTAAGGATGTTGCTCTGCCACGGACAACCTAAGACAGACGCAGTTCCTGAGGGATTGTCACTCCAGCTCTGTACCTGTTCAGGCAAGCTGCGCCCCCGCCTCGCCACATAGCCTCTATCATCCCCTTAAAATATGGCTATCAAAATATGGTCAATAATTTTATATAAGAAAGGGGGAAATGTCAGGGACCAAGAAGAAGTTCTCATTCTGAGAATGTACTGACCTTTTCAATAAGCAGCAGCACCCCTGCCCCCTCCTGGCTGATAGTTCCTACAATATGGCATCTATGGTGCCATCCCTGCTTCTCTTCTGGGATTTCACCTTCCTGCCGGCACGATCTTGCACCCTATCAGGACCCAGTAGAAGAACACAGCCAACCAGCCTGCACCTCATCATACCCCTCATTCCCTCAGCATAAATACCCGTGAGAACAATAAAAATTTGCAGCTTGATCAGAATTCCTGTCTTGCTGTCACTACCTGTGTCTCTTGTCCCTTTCATTCCTTCTCTCAGGTTCGCCGTCCTCATTGATGTCCTGCGGGTCTGGACATCAGATCTGATTTTTAGTTGTAGTCTAATAGAGTATTTGATGCCACTGCTCTGTTCTAACTTAAGGATTAATAATAATAGCATTGTCTTCCAGGGCCTGGCCTGCCTTTCCCCTCTCCTCTGGTACCAGAGCCCCACCCCAACAGCAGTGCACTGATTACCTACACGTTCCTCACTTCAGGTTTCACTCTGCATATTTTATCTTCCCAGGGATATGTTTGAGGATGGTTCTTCTCATCATTCAGATTTTAGTTAAAAAATTTTTCCCAGAAAGCCCCCTTGCCCACCTCTGTAGAGGCCCCAAGTCACCTTCGCAGTACTCCATTACGATGATCTGATCATGCGATGACTCTATGACATTGATTTTCATCTTCATAGGTTGCCTGTCTCCTGTACTAACATATAAATCCAAGACACAAGGAAGGTGAGTTTTCTTATTCACTGCTGTAACCCAACTCCTAGCAAAATATCTGAACTTTGTACAAACTCAGCAACTGTCTATCAATGAACAAATGAATCTTGAAGTTATAAATATGGTTGGGGATTATTAGAGCTAGATTCTTCTTGCACATACATAATTTATTTCCAAAAAATATTTGATTTAAATGTACTATATTTGAAACCATAACTCATTTTGAAATTTTTGCCCTCACATATATCATGCATATTTGTTTTAATAAGGAAACAGTTTGCTAAATCATGCTAGGACCTTAGGCTTACCATGTACCTCATCTAAGGAAGTGGCTGGAAACCTGATCAGTGCCTTCCTAGTCCTTTTTATGGAAGCATCAGGGAGAAGATGAACATTCTTTGGATTTGGAAATACATATCTTGAAGGTAACAGCAAAATCATTTTCCCATTATTAAATAAATAAGTCTAGGTATGCAAAACTAAAAAGAACCAATAAAATTAATAAGTAAATAAATAAATAAAGTCTACACAGTTTCTCCAGTCTCATGGAGAATACATGACTTCAAGACATAGATCCTTGATTTTAAAGCATCTTGACTTGACCACAAGTGAAACTTGTTATGTTTCTCTGAAGAATGTCAAGAGATAGTTGATAATTTTGGCATACTTTGACCTTTGTATTAAACTACACATTAAAAAATGAAAAGTCTTTCCAAAAGGACACTTGGCAGTATGTCAACTGAGGGGATTTTAATCCCGAAAGTGCTTACAAATATTTTCCTTCCCACTCTTCATGGTTATTCACAAATATTTGAAACCCCTAAGTCTGTTTTGGACATGGAGGCATTCAATAATATTTATTAAGCATATTCTGGGTGACCAGGAATGTTCTAACCACTGAGGCTACAGCAAGAAGGAAAAAAAGTAATCCCTGCCTTGACAAGGATTAGGGAGCCAGGAACAGAACCTGAACCTCAAGAAGTATTTTAAGGTAAAATTTGTGATTGCAGATGTTGAGGATACAACCTGGGTGTAGAAATGGGGGACATCTAAAGGGCAGGAGTGGGGAAAATCATCAGGAAATACTTCTCTTTTCTTTTCTGGCAGGAGTTCATTTGGAGGGAAAAAGAGTGCAGGGAACCAGTCAAGCAAAAGCATTGGGAAAGATCATGTCAAAGAGAAAATTAAGACTAGCATGGTAGCACAAGACTCCATTCTTAGCATCTCAGGAGGCTGAAGCAGGATGATTGCTAGTTCAAAGTCAGCATCAGCAAAAGTGAGCTATTAAGAAACTCAGTGAGACTTGTCTCTGAATAAAAAATACAAAATAGAGCTAGGGATGTGGCTCAGTAGTCTAGTGCTCCTGAGTTCAATCCCAGTACCAAAACAAAAACAAAAGAGAGGAGGGGGTTAAATAAATTAATTAAAAAACCTAAACTTGGGAAGACTAGGGTTGTTCAAAATAAAATTCAATTTGAAAGTGTTCCTTTGTGGACAAGGTGAGACAGTACAAAACGCACTTGTATGAGGCCCTAGAGGCGTATCATGGTTGGACAGGACTTGTGTGTACTATCTTGACTTGTCTGTTAAAAATGGATTCTGCTGTCATGTATAACTAAAAACAAACAATGAATAAAATAAAATTAAAAGATTAATCTGGTTGCCTATGCCCAGTGGATTGGAATTATGGGGAGGATAAGACTCCATCAGCTTTGTAAGGAAAATGTGCTCCTTGGAATGTAATCTAGTGACCACCAGGGCCCCTCACTTCACCCATAGTTTCCTCATAGCACTCTTCACCTCTGCATTCCTCAAGGTGTAAATCAAGAGATTTAACATTGGTTCCACAATGGTAAAGGACACAGCCATCGCCTTGTCTATGGGATAAGTGACCACAGGCCTCACATACAAGAAAATACATGGCACAAAGAACAACACCACCACTGAGAGGTGGGACCCACAGGTGGAGAGGGCTTTGTGCCTCCCTTCAGAGCTGTAATACCTCAGGGAGCAGAGGATGACCATGTAGGAGGCCAGCAGGATGAGGAAGATGTCACACACATCACCCCACTGTTGAGGATGACCAAGAGACCCAGGACGTGGGCGTCCATGCAGGCCAGCTCCAACAGTGGAAACAAGTCACACATAAAGTGATCGATGACATTGGGGCCACAGAAAGGTATTCTGTACATGAAGAGAAGCTGTATTGTTGCATGCATGGATCCGCCCACCCAGGCCCCTCCCACCATCAGGCAGCACACTCGAGGACTCATGATGCTGCTGTAGTGCAGGGGCTTGCAGATGGCCACGTAGCGGTCACAGGCCATCACGGTGAGCAGGACGATCCCCACACCACCAAAGAAATGCTCTGCAAAGAGCTGGGTCATGCAGCCTCGAGGGAGATGGCAGTGCTCTCAGAGAGGGAGTCCACGATCAACTTGGGGGCAATGACGGAAGAGTAGGTGACATCCATGAGGGACAAGGAAGCAAGGAAAAAGTACATGGGAGACTTCAGACTCTGACTTGCACTTATGGTCACCACGATGAGTAGGTTTCCCAGTACTGTGACCACATACATGATTAGAAACAAACCAGAGAGCATTTTCCTCAGCTCTGGATTCTTTGTAATGCCCAAAAGGATGAATTCAGTCACATTGTTTGGATTCTCCATTGAATGTGGGCTGAGGACAGCATGTCACTCTGCACTGGAAAATCTGCAGAAGGATTATCCTTTTTAATTAGCAACCACTAGGTGGTGCTGTCCCAGACCCTCCTAACCTGCCTTTGTCTCCAGCTGCTGCCACAGAATCCAGCTAACAATCAAAGCCTGACAGCAGCTTGACCCTACTGATCCCTCACCACCTCCTCCTCCCACTGGCACACTCTTGCTCTCTGTCCCACTGCTTGTGCCTGAGACACTTAAGAAACTCTGCTTCATCCTGGTTGCACATACCTACTCCTGTGGACAAGGAGACATTAACACGCAAGGGGAATCCACTGACCATGGGTAGATAGGAGTCAATGGATAAATGGAACCAGCTTAACATTCTTTAATTTCCCTGTCTCATTCTCCCCAGTGCTTCCATTCAGTTTTCCAAAATAACCACCTGCATGCAAACTCTTCTCTCAGCTCCTGTTTGTCTGTTTTTGGACGATCATGCTAGGTTGTTGACCTTCATTTCTCTCACCCAAGATCTTAGAAAATATATGAATATCCATTGATTTATTTCATATATATATTGAATACTTAGAATGTGCTAGTTGAAGAACTGAAATAAGTCCTATCTGAAGGACTCTATATATTATGGATTATACTCTTTCCATCTACATGTCTCCCTTCAAAAATCAAATTATTATTATTATTGTATAGTTCTGATATTCAACTAGTCCCTACTATGTCTCAATATCCCAAGAAATATTTCCTTTTTAGATATTAGTTAATGAGACTTAAAAAGGTGAAATATAATAACACCAAGTTTCTTCAACTAGTAAATACTTAGGTTGAATTCTAATCCAGATTTTCCAAGTTCCAAAATTAATGCTAATAACAATCCAACTTGTTTAATCTTACAATAATTTCAAGTGCATGGTATCTGTATTTCTACCTATCCTCTATCTATTCCAATACTAAAACTCAGATTTACAACCATTAACAAATTTTCCAAGTATTCTAATCATTTTTCAGATGTGCTTATAAAGAAATTTAAGACCTAAGCATCTTTATCTGCTCCAGAAACCCAGATCTAGAACCTAGCTGATACCATCCCTACACAGCCTGAGTTGGCAAATCTATGTAACTCCCAGCTTTCTATTACTTCTGCCTGTGCCCTCTGTTAGCAAATCATCTCCTTTTCCTTCTCTATCTGTTACTTCTTCCCCTCTACCAGCTTCATCACTGTCATCCTGATCTTTATTACATGCACCTATATAGATCATATCAGCAATAATTCATTTATCTTCTTGGCTCATACTTTTATTAAAATTCCATGTTGGATTCATCTCCTAATGGATATTCATTTTTTAAAATTTTTATTGTAAACAAATGGGATACATGTTGTTTCTGTTTGTAAATGAAGTAAAAGCATACCATTTGGGTAATCATACATCTACACAGGGTAATGGTGTTTGATTCATTCTGTTATTTTTTCCTTCTCCCCCACTCCTCCCACTCCTCTTTTCCCTCTATAGAGTCCCTCCTTCCTCCACTCTCCCACCCCCCATTATGTGTCATCATCCACTTATCAGTGAGATAATTCATCCTTTGGTTTTTTTGAGATTAGCTTATCTCACTTAGCATGATATTCTCCAATTTCATCCATTTGCCTGCAAATGCCATAATTTTATCATTCTTCATTGCGGAGTAATATTCCATTGTATATATATACCACAGTTTCTTTATCCATTCATCAATTGAAGGACATCTAGGTTGGTTCCACAATCTGGCTATTGTGAACTGAGCAGTATGAACATTGATGTGGTTATATCTCTGTAGTATGCTGATTTTAAGTTCTTTGGGTATAGGCCAAGGAGTGGGATAGCTGGGTCAAATGGTGGTTCCATTCCAAGCTTTCTGAGGAATCTCCACACTGCTTTCCAGAGTGGCTGCACTAATGTGCAACCCCACCAGCAATGTATGAGTACCTCTTTCCCTACATCCTCTCCAACAACTATTGTTGCTTGTGTTCTTGATAATCACCATTCTAATTGGGGTGAGATGGAATCTTAGTGTAGTTTTGATTTGCATTTCTCTTATTACTAGAGATGTTGAACATTTTTTCATATATCTGTTGATTGCTTGTAGATCTTCTTCTGTGAAGTGTCTGTTCATTTCCTTAGCCGATTTGTTGATTGGGTTATTTGCATTCTTGGTGTAGAGTTTTTTGAGTTCCTTATATATTCTGGAAATTAGTGCTTTATCTGAAGTATGAGTGGCAAAGATTTTCTCCCACTCTGTAGGCTCTATCTTCACGTTGCTGATAGTTTCCGTTGCTGAGAGAAAGCTATTTAGTTTGAATCTATCCCAGTTATTGATTCCTGCATTTATTTCTTGTGCTATGGGAGTCCTGTTAAGGAAGTCTGATCCTAAGCCAACATGTTGAAGATTTGGACCTACTTTTTCTTCTATAAGATGAAGGGTCTCTGGTCTGATTCTGATGTCCTTGATCCATTTTGAGTTGAGTTTTGTACAGGGTGAGAGATAGGGGTTTAATTTCATTCTGCTTCATATGGATTTCCAGTTTTGCCAGCACCATTTGTTGAAGAGGCTCTCTTTTCTTTATTGCATAATTTTTGGCACCTTTGTCTAGTATGAGAAAATTGTATTTATTTGGGTTTGTCTCTATGTCCTCTGTTCTGTACCATTGATCTACCTGTCTATTTTGGTGCCAATACCATACTGTTTTTGTTACTATTGCTTTGTTATATAGTTGAAGTTCTGGTATTGCGATACCCGCTGTTTCATTCTTCGTATTAAGGATTGCTTTAGTTATTCTGGGTTTCTTATTCTTCCAGATGAATTTCATGATTGTTTGCTCTATTTCTGTGAGGTACATCATTGGGGTTTTAATTGGAATTGCATTGAATCTGTATAGCACTTTTGGTAGTATGGCCATTTTGACAATATTAATTCTGCCTATCCAAGAACATGGGAGATCTTTCCATCTTCTAAGGTCTTCCTCAATTTCTTTCTTCAGTGTTTTGTAGTTTTCATTGTACAGATGTTTTACCTCTTTGGTTAGATTGATTCCCAAGTTTTTTTTTTTTTTTTTTTTTTTTGAGGCTATTGCAAATGGAGTTGTTTTCCTCATTTCCCTTTCAGATGTTTCATCGCTTGTGTATAAAAATGCTTTAGATTTATGCGTGTTGATTTTATAGCCTGATATTTTGCTGAATTCATTGATGAGGTCTAGAAGTTTTCTGGAGGAGTTTTTTGGATCCTCTAAATATGGAATCATGTCATCAGCAAATGGTGACAGCTTAAGTTCCTCTTTTCCTATTCATATCCCTTTAATTTCTTTCATCTGTCTAATTGCTCTGGCTAGAGTTTTGAGGACAAAGTTGAATAGAAGTGATGAAAGAGGATATCCCTGTCTTGTTCCCACTTTTAAAGGGAATGCTTTCAGGTTTTCTCCAATAAGAATGATGATGGCCATGGGCTTAGCATAAATAACCTTTACAATGTTCAGGTATGTTCCTACTATCCCTATTTTTTCTAATGTTTTGAACATGAAGCGGTGTTGTATTTTGTTGAATGCTTTTTCTGTGTCCATTGAAATAACCATATGATTCTTATCCTTAAGTTTATTGAGACGTGATGGATTACATTTATTGATTTACGGATGTTAAACCATCCTTGCATTACAGGAATGAACCCCACTTGATTATGGTGCACAATTTTCTTAATATGTTTTTGGATAGGGTTTGCCAGTATTTTGTTAAGGATCTTTGCATTTATATTCATCAAGGATATTGGTCTAAATATTTTCTTTCCTTGATGGGACTTTTCCTGGTTTGGGTATGAGGGTGATATTAGCTTCACAGAATGAGTTTGGTAGGGTACCCTCATTTTCTATTTCCTGGAATACTTTGAGAAGTATTGGAATGAGTTCTTCTTTGAAGGTCTTGTAGAACTCGACTGAGAATCTGTCTGGTCCTGTGCTTTTCTTGGATGGTAGGTTTTTAATGGCTTCTTCTATTTCATTGCCTGATATTGATCTGTTTAAATTGTGTATGTCCTCCTGGTTCAGCTTGGGAGGAGCATATGTCTCTAGAAATTTGTCAATGTCTTCGGTAGTTTCTATTTTGTTGGAATACAGATTTTCAAAGTAGCTACTCATTATGTTCTGTATCTCAGTGGTGTCTGTCGTGATATTTCCTTTTTCATCACAAATTTTAGTAATTTGAGTTTTCTCTCTTCTTCTGTTTGTTAGTGTAGCTAAGGGTTTGTCTATTTTGTTTACTTTCTCAAAGAACCAACTTTTTGTTTGGTCAATTTTTTGAATTGTTTCTTTTGTTTCAATTTCATTTATTTCAGCTCTGATTTTAATTATTTCTTGTCTTCTACTACTTTTGCTGTTATTCTGTTCTTCTTTTTCTAGGGATTTGAGCTGTAATGTTAGGTCATTTAGTTGTTGACTTTTCATTCTTTTCTTGAATGTACTCCATGCAATGAATTTTCCTCTTAGTACCTCTTTCATAATGTCTCAGAGATTTTGATATGTTGTATCATCATTCTCATTGACATCTAAGAATTTTTTTATCTCCTCCCTGATGTTTTCTGTTATCCATGTTTCATTCAATAACATATTATTTAGTCTCCAGGTGTTGGAGTAATTTCTGTTTTTTATTTTGTCATTGATTTCTACTCTCAGCCCATTATGATTGGAGAGAACACAAGGCAGTATCTCTATTTTTTTGCATTTCCTAAGGGCTGCTTTGTGGCATAACATATGGTCTATTTTCGAGAAGGTTCCATGTGCTGCTGAGAAGAAAGTGAATTCCCTCATTGATGGATGGAATATTCTACATATGTCTATTAAGTCTAGGCTATTCATTGTGTTATTGAGTTCTATGGTTTCTTTGGTAGGTTTTTGTTTGGAAGATCTATCTAGTGATGACAGTGGTGTGTTAAAGTCACCCAGAATTATTGTGTTGTGGTCTATTTGATTCCTGAAATTGAGAAGGATTTGTTTGATGTACAGGGATGCACCTTTGTTTGGGGCATAAATATTTACTATCATTGTGTCTTCCTGATTTATGGTTCCCTTAAGCAGTATGAAATGTCATTCTTTATCCCTTCTGACTAACTTTGGCTTGAAGTCCACTTTATCTTATATAAGTATGGAAACCCCTGCTTTTTTACTGAGTCCATTTGCATGGGAGGTATTTTCCCATCCTTTCACCTTTAGTCTGTGGATGTCTTTTTCTGTGAGATGAGTCTCTTGCAGGCAGCATATTGTTGGGTCTTTCTTTTTAATCCAATCTGCCAGTCTATGTCTTTTGATTGATGAGTTTAGGCCATTAACATTCAGGGTTATTATTGAGATATGATTTGTATTCCCAGTCATTTGGACTTATTTTCAGTTTTTAAGTTGACTTGGTTTATCCTTTGAGTGGGTTTTTCTCTAAGGTAGTTCCTCCCTTTGCTGACCTACATTGTTGTTATTCATTTCCTCCTCATGGAATATTTTGTTGAGAACATTCTGTAGTGCAGTCTTTCTATTTGTAAATTCTTTTAACTTTTGTTTATCATGGAAGGATTTTATTTCATCTTCAAATCTGAAGGTTAATTTTGCTGGGTATAGGATTCTTGGTCAGCAACCATGTTCTTTCAGAGCTTGAAATACGTTGTTCCAGGCCCTTCTATCTTTTAGAGTCTGGGTTGAGAAGTCTGTTGCTATTCGTATTGGTTTCCCCCTATATGTAATCTGATGCTTTTCTCTCGCAGCCCTCAAAATCCTATCTTTATTTTGAATGGTAGGCATTTTCATTATAATGTGCCTTGGTGTGGATCTGTTGTGATTTTGTGCATTTGGTGTTCTGTAAGCCTCTTGTATTTGATTTTCCATTTCATTCTTCAGGTTTGGGAAATTTTCTGATATTGTTTCATTGAATAGATTGTTCATTCCTTTGGTTTGTTTCTCTAAGCCTTCCTCAATCCCAATAATTCTTAAATTTGGTCTTTTCTTGATGTCCCATAGTTCTTGGAGATTCTGTTCATGATTTCTTACCATCTTCTCTGTTTGGGAACTTTATTTTCAAGATTAAATATTTTGTCTTCATTGTCTGAGGTTCTGTCTTCCAAGTAGTGTAGTCTTTTGGTGATGCTTTCCATTGAGTTTTTATTGGGTTTATTGTTTCCTTCATTTTTAGGATTTCGGTTTGTTTGTTTGTTTGTTTGTTTTTAGGATCTCTATCTCTTTGTTGAAATGATCTTTTGCTTCCTGCAGTTGCTCTTTCAACTGCTTATTGGTATTATCATTCATTGCCTGCATTTGCTCTCTTATCTCATCCTTTGCTTTGTGAATCATCTTAACCATGTATAGTCTGAAGTCCTTTTGTGATGTTTCTTCAACCGTACTGTCATTGGATTCTAGTACTATAGAATCTAGATTTGTTTGGATCATTTTCTTCCCTTGTTTTTTCATGTTGTTCATGCACCTTCCCCTCTAGCAGTGCAGATCTGGGATATTGCGGTTTCCCCGATAAGCTTATAGTTAAGCCTATGGCCCTATAGGTTTCCAAAACCTTTTCTTAAAGGGAGGAATCAATATTAGCAGTGCCCAATTCAGACACTATGCAATCCTAGACCAAATAGCCCCTATGAGGACATTAACAATATTGTCATAATAAACAGAATGAGTTCAAATATTATCTTCAGTATAACAAACAGATATGAAATAAGGTCTGCAGTTTCTAGTGGAGCATAAAGAGGATGCAGAGGGATGTAGAATGTGGCTGTTAATGGGATAAGAAAAGATTATACAGAAGCTCTAGATAGTAGAAAGGGTGAGAGTGTAATCAAAAGAAATTGGATGTTAGCATGCAAAAAGGGAGAAAGAGACTCTGAGGGAATAGGTATACAAAAGGAAAAGAGAGCAATAAATGTAAAGAAATAAGAACTTAAGATTGTTCAATAAAGAGAAAAAAGAAAATCTACACTATAATAGTTGTATAGTATTCAAACCTCCCAGTCTTCAGTAGCCTGATGCATGAGAGGTACCTGACAATGAGCTTCAAGTCTCCCACAGGCATCTCAGGATGGGATTTGCCCCACCTAAAGATCAGAGGTAAGGCTTCCAAGATTATCCAAGATGGCTACTCTGCCTTCAAAATGTGTTGGCAAATGGGGAGCTACAGCTCGGGGTGTGGACGTGGTCAGCTGGAGGTTCTGGAGGCGGGATGCGGTTGGTCAGGCAGGCATCCTGGAGGTCCAGGTGTTTGGTGTGGTTGTGGGATCCTGGAGGCCGGTGCAATCAGTCAGTCTGGGGCACCAGTGATAGGGAGCAGTCAGTCGGTCTGGGGGTCCTGGCAGCAAGATGCAGTCAGTCAATGTGAGGGCCTCAGAGGCAGGGAGTGATGGGTCGGGCTGAGGGATCCTGTAGATGGGGCTCAGTCAGTCCGGCCAGGAGTCCTACACGGCCTAGCTGTTGTCTCAAAATGGGGGCAGCCACGTGTAATCAAACCTGTAGGTACTGTGACAGTGAACTTCCAGGCAACAGCAGGCAGCTGGCGCTCCACTGGCAATCAGTGATCAGTTTGCTGACTGTCAGAGGAGGATCAGTAGGTGAATCTCGTGTGGTGTGTGATGGATAGGTGTGAGGCAGGTGATGGACAGGCAAGAGGCAGGCAAATGGCGGATGATAGGCACCTGACAGTGAGCAATCTGCACTCAAAAAACGTGTCTATATGCTGGCAGTCTGCAGGTGATCACAGTAGACAAATGAGGTAAACAGCAGGGAATCGATAAGCAGCAAAAACTGCCTCACCAAGAAACAGATATCCTCTGCTTGAAACCGAAGTTACAGAATGACAAGGAATGCAGCCTCCCTCTAGTCCACCATCTTGGATCCCCCTGGAGATTCTTAAGGATGGCTAATTTATTATGATATTGTCATATTTCTAATACTGTGTTACACTATTACACACTCATCATTTAATTAAATTTAATTGAATCCATAAAATGGAGTTCATCTGAGGAAAATGGCATTGAACCACAAAGCCCAAGCACTGCTGGTACCAGTTCCTGCCAGCAGAAAAGAGAGTGTCATTTTCTGGGCATGGCTATTATTCTGGCATCCTGACTCAAATCCTATTTACCATCTTTCATCTGTAACATTTCCTTTCTTAGATATGCTTTAACCTAATTCAAAAGCTGCACCATACCTAGAACTCTTAATTTGGTGTTGAATCACTACCATCAAATCCTCCTTGTAATATTAATTTTTGACAACTTGCCAAAAGAGATTAATGTAAATCAAGCTGCAAATTGTTGACAGCTCAAGGCTCATTTTCCTGAGACCAGTTTGTGCATATAAATAGAACAAAGAGATGAAATACTGACACTTTTAAAACATAATTGTGCACATGTTAGGTGGTTTCTTTTTTTTTTATTGTAAACAAATGGGATACATGTTGTTTCTCTGTTTGTACATGGCATAAAGGCATACCATTTGTGTAATCATAAATTTACAGTAGGGTAATGTTGTTTGATTCATTCTGTTATTTTTTCCCTTCCCCCCACCCCTCCCACCCCTCTTTTCCCTCTATACAGTCCTTCCTTCCTCCATTCTTGCCCCGCTACCTAACCCTAACTCTAACCCTAACACTAATCCCTCCCACCCCCCATTATGTGTCATCATCCACTTATTAGCGATATCATTCGTCCTTTGGTTTTTTGAGATTGGCTTATCTCACTTAGCATGATATTCTCCAATTCATCCATTTGCCTGCAAATGCAATAATTTTATCATTCTTTATGGCTGAGTAATATTCCATTGTATATATATACCACAGTTTCTTTATCCATTCATCAATTGAAGGACATCTAGGTTGGTTCCACAATCTGGCTATTGTGAACTGAGCAGCTATGAACATTGATGTGGCTGTAACTCTGTAGTACGCTGATTTTAAGTCCTTTGGGTATAGGCCAAGGAGTGGGATAGCTGGGTCAAATGGTGGTTCCATTCCAAGTTTTCTAAGGAATCTCCACACTGCTTTCCAGAGTGGCTGCACTAATTTGCAGCCCCACCAGCAATGTATGAGTGTACCTTTCTCCCCACATCCTCACCAACACCTGTTGTTGCTTCTGTTCTTGATAATCGCCATTCTAATTGGGGTGAGATGGAATCTTAGGGTAATTTTGATTTGCATTTCTCTTATTACTAGAGATGTTGAACATTTTTCCATATGTTTGTTGATTGCTTGTAGATCTTCTTCTGTGAAGTGTCTGTTCATTTCCTTAGTCCATTTGTCGATTGGATTATTTGCATTCTTGGTGTAGAGTTTTTTGAGTTCTTTATAGATTCTGGAGATTAGTGCTCTATCTGAAGTATGATTGGCAAAGATTTTCTCCCACTCTGTAGGCTCTTTCTTCACATTGCTGATAGTTTCCTTTGCTGAGAGAAAGCTTTTTAGTTTGAATCTATCCCAGTTATTGATTCTTGCTTTTATTTCTTGTGCTATCAGAGTCCTGTTGAGGAAATCTGATCCTAAGCCAACAAGTTGAAGATCTGGACCTACTTTTTCTTCTATAATCTGCAGAGTCTCTGGTCTGATTCTGAGGTCATTAATCCATTTTGAGTTTAGTTTTGTGCATGGTGAGAGATAGGGGTTTAGTTTCATTCTGTTGCATATGGATTTTCAATTCTCCCAGCACCATTTGTTGAAGAGGCTATCTTTTCTCCATTGCATATTGTTGGACCCTTTGTCTAGTATGAGAAAATTGTGTTGATTTGGGTTTGTGTCCATGTCCTCTATTCTGTACCATTGATCTACCTTTCTATTTTGGTGCCAATACCATGCCGTTTTGTTACTATTGCTTTGTAGTAGAGTTGAAGATCTGGTATTGCGATACCCCTGTTTCACTCTTTCTGCTAAGGATTGCTTTAGCTATTCTAGGGTTTCTTATTCTTCCAGATGAATTTCTTAATTGCTTGCTCTATTTCTGTAAGGTACATCATTGGGATTTTAATTGGAATTGCATTGAATCTGTATAGCACTTTTGGTAGTATGGCCATTTTGACAATATTAATTCTGCCTATCCAAGAACATGGGAGATCTTTCCATCTTCTAAGGTTTTCTTTAATTTCTTTCTTTAGTGTTCTGTAGTTCTCACTGTAGAGGTCTTTCACCTCTTTTGTTAGATTGATTCCCAAGTATTTTATTTTTTTTCAAGGCTATTGTGAATGGGGTAGTTTTCCTAATTATTCTTTCCAAAGATTCATCACTTATGTATAAAAATGCATTAGATTTATGTGCATTGATCTTATATCCCGCTACTTTACTGAATTCACTTATGAGCACTAAAAGATTTCTGATGGAATTTCCTGGTTCCTCTAAGTATATAATCATATCATCAGCAAATAGGGATAGTTTGAGTTCTTCTTTTCCTATTCGTATCCCTTTAATTTCTTTGGTCTGTCTAATTGCTCTGGCTAGAGTTTCAAGGACGATATTGAATAGAAGTGGTGAAAGAGGGCATCCCTGCCTTGTTCCAGTTTTTAGGGGGAATGCTTTCAGTTTTTCACCATTTAGAATGATGTTAGCCATGGGCTTAGCATCGATGGCCTTTACAATGTTAAGGAATGTTCCCACTATCCCTATTTTTTCTAGTGTTTTGAGCATGAAGGGGTGCTGTATTTTATCAAATGATTTTTCTGCATCTATTGAAATAATCATGTGATTCTTGACTTTATGTCTGTTGATATGGTGAATTACATTTATTGATTTCCTGATGTTGAACCAACCTTGCATCCCTGGGATGAAACCCACTTGATCATGGTGCACTATCTTTTTAATATGTTTTTGTATGCGATTTACTACAATTTTAGTTGAGAATTTTTGCGTCGATGTTCATTAAGGATATTGGTCTGAAATTTTCTTTCCTCGATGTGTCTCTGTCTGGTTTAGGTATCAGGGTAATATTGGCTTCATAGAATGAGTTTGGGAGTGTTCCCTCCTCTTCTATTTTATGGAATACTTTGAGAAGTATTGGAATGAGCTCTTTTTTAAAGGTTTTGTAGAACTCGGCTAAGAATCCATCTGGCCCTGAACTTTTCTTTGTTGGTAGGCTTTTGATGACTTCTTCTATTTCATTACTTGAAATTGGTCTATTTAAATTGTGAATGTCCTCCTCATTCAGTTTAGGCAATTCATATGTCTCTAGACCCTGTTGATGTCTTCGAAGTTTTCTATTTTGTTGGAGTATAGATTTTCAAAATAACTTCTAATTATGTTTGTATTTCAATCGTGTCTGTTGTGATATTTCCTTGTTCATTCCGAATTTTAGTGATTTGGGTTTTCTCTCGTCTTCTCTTTGTTAGTGTGGCTAAAGGTTTATCAATTTTGTTAATTTTTTCAAAGAACCACTATTTATTTTGTCAATTTTTTGTATTGTTTCTTTTGTTTCAATTTTTTTGATTTCAGCTCTGAGTTTAACTATTTCCTGTCTTCTACTACTTTTGGTGTTGATCTGTTCTTCTTTTTCTAGGGCTTTGAGTTGTAGTGTTAGGTCGTTTATTTGTTGAGTTTTACTTCTTTTATTGAGTGTGCTCCATGAAATAAATTTTCCTGTAAGTGTTGCTTTCATAGTGTCCCAGAGATTTTGATATGATGTTTCTTTGTTCTCATTTACCTCTAAGAATATTTTAATTTCCTTCCTAATATCTTCCATTATCCATTCATCATATAATAGCATATTGTTTAATCTCCAGGTGTTGGAGTAGTTTCTGTTTTTCACTCCTTCATTTATTTCTAACTTCAATCCATTATGATCTGATAGAATAAAATTATTGTCTCTATCTTCTTGTATTTGCTAACATTAGCTTTCGTGGCATAATATATGGTCTATTTTAGAGAAGGATCCATGTGCTGCTGAGAAGAAAGTGTATTCACTCTTGGTTGGATGGTATATTCTATAAATGGCTGTTTTGTCTAAAGTATTGATTGT
Source organism: Sciurus carolinensis (assembly GCF_902686445.1). Classification (NCBI taxonomy): domain Eukaryota; kingdom Metazoa; phylum Chordata; class Mammalia; order Rodentia; family Sciuridae; genus Sciurus; species Sciurus carolinensis. The sequence goes on along the minus strand of NW_025920303.1, from coordinate 115,773 downwards.
GTTTTTGAGATCTATGGTTTCTTTGTTCAATTTTTGTTTGGAAGATCTGTCCAGTGGTGAGAGAGGTGTGTTAAAATCACCTAGTATTATTGTGTTATGGTCTATTTGGTTTCGGAAATTGAGAAGGATTTGTTTGACATACATGGATGAGCCACTGTTTGGGGCATAGATGTTTATGATTGTTATATCTTGCTGATTTATGCTTCCCTTAAGCAGTATGAAATGTCCTTCTTTATCCCTTCTGACTAACTTTGGCTTGAAGTCCACATTATCTGAAATGAGGATGGATACTCCAGTTTTTTTTCTGAGTCCATGTGCATGGTATGTTTTTCCCCATCCTTTCACCTTAGTCTATGGGTATCTTTTTCTATGAGGTGAGTCTCTTTCAGGCAACATATTGTTGGATCTTTCTTTTTAATCCAATCTGCCAGTCTATGACTTTTGATTGATGAATTCAGGCCATTAACATTCAGGGTTATTATTGAGATATGATTTGTATTTCCGGTCATTTGGTTCATTTTTTAAATTTTATTTATTTATTTATTTATTTTGACACGACTTGGTTCCTCCTTTATTTGACATTTCCTTTAGGATAATTCTTCCCTTTTCTGATTTGCTTCTTTGTTTTTCATCTCTTCCTTGTGGAATATTTTGCTGAGAATGTTCTGTAATGCTGGCTTTCTTTTTGTAAATTCTTTTAGCTTTTGTTTATCATGGAAGGATTTTATTTCATGATTAAATTTGAAGGTAAGTTTTGCTGGATATAAGATTCTTGGTTGGCATCTGTTTTCTTTCAGTGCTTGTTAAATGTTGTTGCAGGCCCTAGTTTCTAGTTTTTAGGGTCTGGATTAAAAAATCTGCTGATGTCCATATCGGTTTCCGCCTGAATATAATTTGGTTGTTTTCTCTCACAGTCTTTAAAATTCTGTCTCTATTTTGTATGTTAGTTATTTTCATTATAATGTGCCTTGTTGTGGGTGTGCTGTAATTTTGTGTATTTGGAGTCCTATAAGCCTCTTGAACTTGATTTTCCATTTCATTCTTCAGATTTGGGAAATTTTCTGATATTGTTTCATTGAATAGATTGTTCATTCCTTTGTTTTGTTTCTCTAAGCCTTCCTCAATTCCAATAATTCTTAAATTTGACCTTTTCATGATATCCCATAGTTCTTGGAGATTCTGTTCATGATTTCTTACCATCTTCTCTGTTTGGTCAACTTTGTTTTCAAGGCTAAATATTTTGTCTTCAATATCTGAGGTTCTGTCTTCCCGGTGTTCTAACCTATTGGTTATGCTTTCTATGGAGTTCTTAATTTGGTTTATTGTTTCCTTCATTTCAAGGATTTCTGTTTGTTTTTTTTTTTTTTTCAATATCTCTAACTCTTATTGAAATGATCTTTTGCTTCCTGTATTTGCTCTTTTAACTGTCGATTGGTGCGATCATTCAATGCCTGCATTTGCTCTTTCATCTCATCATTCAATGCCTGCATTTGTTCTTTCATCTCATCGTTTGCTTCCCTGATCATTTTAATTATGTGCATTCTGAACTCCCTTTCTGTCATTTCTTCTGCCATGCTGTCATTGGATTTTATTTATGTAACATCTAGATTTGTTTGGGGCATTTTCTTCCCTTGTTTTCTCATATTGTTCAGGTATCAGTGGACCACTAAGATATTGCAGATTTCCTCTATTGACTTATAATGTCCCTGAAGATTTCTAGTATATCCCTTCTTAGCCTTCAGTAGCCTAAAGTCTTGGAGGAAGTTGATAATGCAGTGCTCCACAAGGAAGCTGCCTCTCTAGGGTGGTGGCCTTCAGGTGGGGTATATTCCCTGATAGTGGGCAGAGGTGCCTCCACTTGTTGACCAATGGTCATCCAAAGGGAAACTAGTTTGCAGGCTGAGGCAAGGCATGTTTGTGCCTGTGTCTCTGGTTTTACTGTCCTTGTGGGAAAACCTCACCAGGCAGGGAAGACTCACCCGGTGGGGAAGTCTCGCTGGTCAGTTCCCCTCCTAGACGTTCGCCTCAATCTACAACTACCGCCTGGGTTGGGCTGCCTTCCTCTGCAATGTTCCCAGGGGCCCAGACCTACCTCCTGGGCCTGGCAGCCTCACCCTTCGCAGACGAGTCTCCTTAGGCTGCCTCTCCTAGGAGAATCTGCCCACAGTCCTGGAACCTTCGCTTCACCCCTAAGCATGTCTCTGTGCAGCAATTCCACCAAGAAGCCTCCTAGGTCCTGGAACCCTGCTCTGCACCTAATCACCTGGCTATGCGGCCCCTCCTCTGAGCAGCTATCTGGAGCCCCGTACAGTCGCTCTGAGTCCCAGCGACCTGCCGCACGCCTCTTCCTCTGGACAGCCGCCCGGTGTTATGGTGCGGTCACTAGGAATCCAATCAACTCAGTGCGCACCTCCTCCTCCTGCCAACTGCCCGTAACCCTGGGCAGTCACTCTAAGTCCAAGTGACCAGCTCCGTGCCTCCTCCTCCTCTGGGCAGCCCCCTGGGTGTTCAGGAGTGGTCACTCTGTGTCCAAACAGCTCGCTGCACAGCTTCTTCTCTGGCAACGGCCTGTAGCTCTGGTGCAGTCACTCCAAGTCCAAACGACCCACCCAGGTCCTCCTCCTCCTCTTCCTCCTCCTCCTCCGGGCAGGCCCTTGTGTTCAGGGGCAGTCGCTCTGAGTCCAAACAGCTCGCCGCACAGCTCCTCCACTGGCTACCACCTGTAGCTCTGGTGCAGTCACTCTGGGTCCAAGCCACCGGCCACATTCCTCCTCCTCCTCTGGGCAGACCCCCCCGGTGTTCAGGAGTGGTTGCTCTGAGTCCAAACAGCTCGCCGAGCAGCTCCTCCTCTGGGCAGCCTCCCAGAGCCCCAGTGGTTTCTCTGAGTCCAAGCACTGTGCCGAGCGGCCTCATCTACGATGCTCCCAGTTGTCCAAGTTCACTGCTCCAGCAGGGGGAGGGGCGTCTAATTGGGCAACGCTACTTCACAAAGTTCCCTGTGTTCTGGGACTACCGCCCCATCCGGGATGCCTCCCCAACAGGACAGACTCACCCGGCTGCTTTGAGTTGGTCCCAAGTCTCTCAATATCTCCTCTTTTGAATCCTGAGTCCTGTAGAAACATGAAATGCAGCCACCCTCTATTCCACCATCTTGAAAACCCCAGGTGGTTTCAATTATCACCACAACCTCAAACTTGTTCCTCAAATTAACAGGAACATGTCTAATACTCAAGTAAAATTTCAAGACTACCTTCAAGGTTCTGTCTGGTACATTATGATCCCAGGAAGTAGAAGGCAAAAATTGTGTGAGTCAATTGTCTAGGATCACATCAGTGTGACCAAAGACATAGCGCTTCCAGGATGGACTCACATGAACTTTCTTCTACAGCAATAGAAATCACAGCAAATTAGAGATCTGAAGTAAGCCAGGACCTGCACAGAGAACAAACACACAGGGCATTGTTTCAATAGGAATAGACTTTCTAATGAAAAGAACAATTATAAAAAGTGCTCTAAGTATCCACAGACTTAAATAAGAACATCCCCTTTTGTCGGCAGAGAATTTATTTCCTCTAAATAGGATAAGTTGCCAAACAAACAAAAAAAGGGCAGCCAACAATCTGCTTACAGAATGATTGGTGGCACTGTGCCTACCATTTGCCAGCACATTCAGCTTAATTTATAAACAATTTCCAGTCCACATTTTAGAAGAAACACCATCAACAAATGTTATCCTTTGGGTACAGACCTGGGGTATGGAGGACAGGGCACCAGTTTCAAGTGGCACAGAATTCCAAAATGTCCATATTTGCATCTTTCCAATTGCATCCCTTGGTGGCTGTTTCTCCACTGACAGAACTAATCACTGCACCAGTAAATTCCCATCCGCACTTGCAGTGATTGCTCTTTCCCCAGAGGCAGAGCCTCACTAGAGCCAGGCCAAGCTGATGCTCCTACAAGCAAAAAACAGACCATAGTATTAACCCTTCAGTTATTTGCTCCACTACTAAACTCTCTTCAATATAGAATGGCCACACTGTACCATCTGTTCATAATATTTTTTTAATACCAAGGATTAAACCCAGGGGCACTTAACCACTAAGCCACATCCCCAGTCCTTTTTTAAAAATTTTTATTTTGAGACAGGATCTCACTGAATTGCTTAGGGCCTCTCTGAGTTGCTGAGACTAGCTTTGAACTTGTGATCCTCCTGCCTCAGCCTCCAGAGTCACTGGAATTACAGGCATGTACCACCATGTCTGACTAATAATATAAAATTTTAAAAAAGAAATAACTCATTTTGGCTACCTAGCAAGTTTCAGAATCAAATTTTTCTATCAGTCAGTCTGCTACTCCATCTTTTCAGACTATTATTGAAACAGGGTCACATCTACCTGCAGGATAGTTTCCATTATTAAAAAAAAAAAAAAAATTAAGTACCTCAGCCAAAAAAAATTCTCACTCCACAGCAGCATTCTCAAATGATACATTTTTGATGTGGGAATATTCGGACTTATAGCCTGAATTCTTTTCAACTTCAATAGTAAAAAAATAGTAATATACTATACTCATATCATATTGCACAGATTACTAATAGTTCTTTAACATATTTACTATAAATCCTGAGGAGTCTTCTAGGGAAAAAAAGTGATTCCATTTTATCAAATATGACCCTCAGAGCTGAAAGGCTAAGCTCTGCATTTGGATTCCTTTACTAACTCTCTAAATTTACTCCATGTCCTTGCCTAACCATTTAGACATGAATTGGAGCAGGTGTCTTCAACATTATCTTTTTATTATGAACCTCCTGAGGAAGTTTTAAAGACTTCTGTTCCCCTAATCAGCCTGCTTCTGGAATTTTAATATCTCAGACACGCTATATACCTGTTATGCATGTTATGTGCTGGAGTCCAGCCCTAGCAGCAGTTGGGCGTCCTAGGTGGATGGGAGGCAGTGTGGTGGGGAAAGAGCACACAGAGACACCAAGTGTTCTGAGGCTGAATCTGAATCTTTATTGTTCACAGAATCTTTTGTATGTTTTTTCTTTGGTATTGATTACATCATTTCATGGTTATTACAATGAAATATTAAGTAAAAAATCTTTAAGAGTATAATTAATGATCTTAATCAAGAAACATGTTCTTACTGTATGATAGCTTAAATAAAAAAAAAAAAAGAACAAACAAACAAACAACAACAAAAAAATACAGTTCCCAGCAAGGTAGAGGGCACCACACTTAATTTAGTTTTAATTTCCCTGAAAGAATAATAAGTTTCTATAGAAGTTACCCTTTCCAAGAACTCTAATGTTAGTTATTAACAGTGGAAAGTTTTTTGTTATTACTAACAGAGAATAGAGGAATCAGCTTATAGTTAAATTTTATTCTATTTCATGTGCTCAATGACTGGACTAAAACTCTATTTTAATCTTTAAAGAACTAGACATAGGAAGACACAAATTGTACTTATGATTAACCTATTTATTTTTTATTACATGGGAAAAATATCCTTACACTTAATCATATACACTAAGAAGGCAATGAAGACCAAACACCACATCAAAGCTCATAGGAATACACTCTCATAAACCTATATATAACTTTTGGAGAATTTGTATGCTAAAAGAAATTATGGGCTCCCTACAAATTTGAGCAAATCATAATGGCTTATTTATAATTTCATCTACGTATTAATATTAAATTTTATTGAATGTTATTTTGTATCCCATCACCATGAAATCTCCCCAGTATTCTCTATAATCTGAATCTAAGGATATATTGATTATTAGTATTAAAAGCAACTGCACATGGAGACATGCCACGCCTATGGTCCCCAAGAGGGAGGATAATCTTTCAACAGAACCGTGTCAAGTATTGAATCCTCTGCTCCAGCAGAACCATGTCAAGTGTTGGAGTGGTAGGAAATGGATGCAGCAGTTACGTACATCTGTGCTTTAAGTAGAAAATCAGTAAGATTTTTTTCATTCCCCAATATGCCATTTTTATATATGTAAGGACATGAAATATCATGTCTATTATAAATACTTGCCATAGGTAACTTATTTTTTAAGAAATAGAAAATAATGTGATTGTTTATTTGGGGGGGAGTCTAACTAAAATTCTCTAGGTATGCTTCAGAAGAAAATAAGTCTATTCCCAGTTCTTAGATTCTGCATTGCAATCTTAAAGCTATTTTATTCAGCATACTTATGACTGTTTTAACAAAATTATGTTATTTATTATATATTTATTTGTTTATTTTACTCCTATTTCCAATTGAAAGTTAAGTATAAATACAACTCTTGTTTGTATTGGGACATGTTGTATATTTACCCCATGAAATTATCTGACTTACTACAAGCACTAAATAAAAATCAATAAAATAAGTCAAAATTTCCTGATTGTAACTGTCCATAGAGCCACTTTCAAGTAACCACATTAATGCTATGGAAGAGTATGGGGAAATCCCTGCAGAAACCCATTTATCTCTTCAAGTTCCCAACCTTACATCCATAAGTTACCTCCCTGACTGCATGACTTATCTTCCTCCAAGCGTCTCCCTTACCCATGTGTCAACTTCCTTGAAATTGAACCACTAACTATTCATTCCTGAAATCCAGTGCATCCCACTTTTGATGATGCTCATACATGTGTCAGAACGAGATGTCCAGATGACTTTTCCCTGACACAAGAGGAATGAAGAGAGTGTGGGAAACCTCGAAAGTGGAGGCCAAAGTAAGGGAGGAAGGTCATCCCCAAAATAAACAAGGAGAAAAATCTGAGAACAACACAGCCATGGACCAGGTCCATGTTTTGATGTTTTACATGCCACAAGCAAGAAGTGTTGTGACAAGAATGGCAGAGGGTAGAGTTCAAAAGTTTGGAACCTCACTGAGTCTCATTTTACTCTTGTAGAAAATGGTATTCAGAGTCAGGCATAGTGGCACATGCCTTTAATCCCAGCAGCTCGGGAGGCTGAAACAGGAGGATCTTGAGTTCATAGCCAGTCTCAGTAATGATGAAGCACAAAGCAACTCAGTTTGATCCTATCTCTAAATAAAATATAAAATAGGGCTGGGAATGTGGCTCAGTGGTTGAATGTCCCTGAGTTCAATTCCTGTACCCACCCCCCAAAAAACAAACAATGATATTCAGAGATACCATATGTGCCTTAAGAGAGTTAAGATATATAAAGGACCTAACAATATATGTGCCTCACAGTTGGCCTTAACTATAGGTCACTTACACTCCTCATTTAATAATGGCTAATATTTTTACTGAATTAAGTGTACAGATTAAACCGTATAAATAAAATTCCAATGTTGTTTCTCTTAAGAGTTTTTAGAAAAAAAAAATATGTATTTTTTTAGGATATTTTATTTTTAGGCACTAGAAATAATCAGATGCACCATTTTCATGAGAGATTCTTGATAATGGGTGCCAAGGATCATCTTAACAATCCTTAAACTATTTACAAATCAGTAAGACTGTCTACTGAGAAGTCAGGCTTACTTACATCTCTTCCTTTAGTTCCTACACCTTCCAAGTTTGCTGTTGACAATTTATAATCTCATTAATCTCCTCACTCCTGAGAGACAGAATCACTGGCCTTAGTTTCCCCTTCAAACCCTTTCCTTTACCTTAGAAAAATATTTTCTCAGTACCACTCCCATCCTTATTCCTGGGTTATCTTTATCTCCTCTCTATTATAAGACAAAGTGAATCACAACTTATTTAGTCTGGAGTCTGTAGAAATGTTTATTTTTTTACCAGCAATGAACACTTGATCATTTTTACTATATCAAGGGCTGACTACATCAGCTTCCAGACCTAGACTTTATGGGGAAAATGTTCTATTCCTTAGGAATTTGAGGCATACTTGCAGAAGTCAGAACAGTCACCCCCCAAAATAGGTGTTATATATCTGACTTTACTGCATGGTCAGATTATGGGAGAAACAGCTCCAGATGACCAGTGAGTTTGAGAAAGGGAACACGTGTAAGAAGAAGCTGGAGTTGGACAGTTATAATCAGAGTAGCTTTGATTTGCAAAGATATTATAATAACATAGAATGCCCTGATATTTTCTGAGTTCATACAGGAGCGTTTCTGCTGAAATACATTGCTACAAGTCAGAAAGGCTACAACAAATTTGGCATTATTGTTCTCCAAGGACAAAGTGAATCTTGAGACTACTTATGAATTTCTTATCTATAGACATTTACCTACACAAACAACTGTGTTTCGTTGAGGAAAGTAGGACTGAGTGTTGGAAGAGTCAATTCCAATGTCACAGGAACACTTAGATGTGTGAACTGCAGAAGGTACATTAAGTTAAACTTTCTGAACTTCGGTTTGCTTCTTTGGAAATTGGGAACAGTTATAATGAAACTACCAGTGTAGTACATGGATTAAATCACCTAAATGAAGTGACTGTGTCCTATATACTAAAAATAGATGTATTTATTTAAAATAAATTTATGTATGACGTGTATCATCCAAGGCTTTACAAACTCATGCCTTTCGGTGAGATTAAATAAAAGAATGTTTACACTTGTTGCTGCAAATGGTTCCTAAAGTTTTGGTAAGAAAAAAAAAACTTTATATTCAAGAGAAACTGTGAACCATGAAGATATCCAAAAAAAGAAGAAGAAATTAAGAGTAATTTCAAAAATTCTAACTTAGTCTTATGACAGGAAAAGGAATAGAGATAGGTCAGAAATAATTTCTTCTTGGTTAGGAATTGTTTCTTTCATCCTTTGTGGGTGTTTCTTTGCTTGTATATTCAGGTTGCCAAAAAAATGCAAAATAAAGAAAATCAACAATGGTTCTTTCACTCTGCAACTGTCAACCCTTCATACGTTCATCTAAGGATTTCCTTCACCACAAAAGTTCAAGCAAACAGTTTTTTAAAGTTCTGAGACCAAGGTTCTGCCAAAAGCCAATTTTACCCAAATAGCCCATTTATGAAGAATTTGCTAAAGTCCCACTGAAACTGTGGAGTAATTTACACCCCAGAATCATCAAACCAGAGATCTGCATGTAAACATTGCAACCTTAGTAAAACACATTAAACACTACCAAAAGCACCGAGCAAAAGGTCTAGCCACTATTAAGTACCAGATGAATGTTAGTTTGGGGGAGCTTTTACTTTTTTCCTAATGATCTGTAAAATGTGCTACTCCTCTTGCACTGTTTGTGCAGCAGGTTTGATTTTCCATATTTAGGGTCGTCATCACTTGGCACGATGAATGGACTACATAACTCTTTTCTTCAACAAGCTCCTCATGGCACTTTTCACCTCTGTGTTTCTCACTGTGTAAATTATAGGATTCAACATGGGAGTGAGGATTGCAAAGAACACAGCCACCAACTTGTCCACTGGGTAGGTGGCCACAGGACGCATGTAGGTGAATATGCAAGGCACAAAAAAGAGAACAACAACTGTGAAGTGGGAGCCACAGGTGGAGAGTGCTTTGCGCCGTCCTTCAGAGCCCTGGGATTTCAGAGAGCTCAGGATGACGATGTAGGAGACGAGAAGCATGGAGAAAATGAGCAAGCACATGGCTCCACTGTTGGCTGCCACCACCATTCCAAGCCTGTAGGTGTCTCTGCAGGCCAGTTTCAATAATGGGAAGAGATCACACATGAAGTGGTCAATGACATTGGGACCACAGAAGGGCAGGCTGATCATGAAGAGAATTTGCACAGTAGCATGCAGGATCCCTCCAATCCAGGCTACCACCACCAGGAGGCGGCAGAGTCCCTGCCTCATGATGGTCATGTAGTGCAGGGGCTTGCAGATGGCCACATAGCGGTCATAGGCCATGACAATGAGGAGGATGATCTCTGAGCCTCCCAGGAAGTGCTCCACAAAAAGCTGAGTCAGACAGCCACCCACAGTGATAGTTCTCCTCTGGTAGAGCAGGTCGATGATCATTTTAGGGGTGGTGACAGAGGTGTAAGAGGCATCTATGAAGGACAGGTAGGTGAGAAAGAAGTACATAGGAGCGGAAAGCGTGGGGCTGAGGGAGATGGTGATGACGATGAACAGATTAGCCAGCACAGTAAAGAGAAAAATCAACAAAAAGATGATGAAGAGCAGTCTCTGCAGGTGTGGATTCTGTGTGAGCCCCAGGAGAACAAATTCAGTCACGTTATTGGGAGGCATGAGGTTATCCTTGCAGGAAGTAATGCCTTCCTGGGGCCTGAATTACCTGCAAAAAAGATAAAGATAGCCAACTAGTTATAAATGTATTGCATGCTCAGTGTCATCGTATGGAGATGGGGCAGTCATTGCTACTGCAGAGCATGTTCTTGCCCACAGCCCCCACCCTAGTAACTGCCTCAGTTATTCTTTTTCACTCTCCTCCATGATCCTCTCCCCTCCTCAGATACCTACATGTCACCAATAGCCTCCATGGATTGATGGTTATTGTGTATTTTACTGAAAAAACACTAGGCTGTACACACAAGATCTCAATTCTCTTGTTTCCAGTTCCATGTGATCCCTGCTAAGTAATCCAAGTGCCCTCTGCCTTTGAGCCCCCTCTGCATCTGTGAATTCACAAATTATAACTCTGAAATGTATTTTGTAAGCTGTAAAGTGCTGCACACTGGTAAAGTCTAGTCCCTCTTCCAAAATTTACATCTGAACCCACAGCTTTACCTGTGAAAGGACATGGACAAGTGAGCAGGCAGATAGGAAATATACATAAATCACAGGAGACTCGCCTTCTCTGGCACCTTATAGTAATATGCTGTTCTCGTCTCTTTCCTTGGTGTACTTAGTACAGCGTCTGGCACAGTGTCTTCAGCATCTGGCACCTGTGAGATAATGAATAAATGCACAGTGAATTCCCTCACTTCCTACATTTCCATGTGTGGGATACACATACTTTCCCTGGCCATAAACCAAGAACTCAAGTACCCTTGTCTTCCCAATCTGCTTCCCTACACCATCTACTTATGAAAAACTCAAATTTCTGAAACATAAACTTTAGTCCAATTTCTTGGCATACTTGTAGGGTAAGTAGGAAAATATTAATTGCTCCCCAAAATTGTGTGATCTTGGGTAATTTGACTTTCAAAATAATTATGATATTAGTTAATTAATAGCACTTATTATTCAAATTATGTTCTACATATAATTTAATGTAGTCCCATTCATTAAATTTATAGTTCCAATAGACTGGAACAAGAAAAAAAGCCTTTTGAATAAAAGTGACTGAGAGATAACTATGAAGAAATGGAAACCATTTTGTCTTTTTCCTTTGACTTTGCACTACACTTTCTAGAAAAAAACCTTAAAGGAAAATATTTTCAGAAGAGGAGAATTGTTATGTAAAAATATATCTACATTTTTAAGACCCATGGAAAATTAGAAACTGCATAAAATCGAACATTAGAGAAGTTTATGATGCAGTAGTGCATCCATAATGGGTAGTTTTTAACAGAGACTTGAAAATTTTGTATAATATATTCTTATGTTGTAATAATACATGGGTAAAGTTCAGAATGCAAATTTAATATATAATTCTGATTAACTTACATATTAACTTAACTTCCATAGGGAAAAAAGATTCAAAATACTTTTACTTCTAAATTGGTGGGATTATAGTTGATTCAATTTTTCCTGGTGCCTGACATGCTGAAGAAGAGATTAAAATCTCACTTTGGTGGAGATGAGAGGTTGTTATATGATTTTTAAGTTACTTCAAATCCTGAGAATCTGTAATTATATGATTTCTCACCTATCAGCTTGTCTGACATAGCTCCATGGCCAGGACCACAAGCAACTGCTAGTTCACCAAGAGGTAAAGTGAGGGTAAAAACGCCACATAGCTGAGTCACAATGAGCCCTTGTTGATTTATAAGTGTACCTCTGGATGGTGCCTTTCTCTGGAGCCTTAGCAGGAGCTGCCACATATCCTGTTTGCAGACAAATTCTGTGACCTATCTTAGCTGTGGCTAATGAGACCTCAGGGGTGTTTCATTGTCAATTAGCAGAGCTTGCCACAAACCAATTATTTCACCTTAACTAAATATTAGAGAACTTTCACAGCACTCATGTTTAATCATTAACTTTTTCCTTAAGTCCACACAAAGACAAATCACTCTGTCAAGAGAAAACAAAGTAAAAATGAGTGCCATTACACAATTTGGATATTTGATAATACAGGAACTTAGTATATTAGTATGGAGTTTGAATATTTGGTAGGGTATAATATGAATGTTTGAGTAGGAAATTATCTGATGTCTTAAATTTTATTATATTTTCTTTATCAACCCATGCTTCATTGTTACAGATCTGTAAAATGCATTTTTTCAACCATTTAAATGTAATGTAATACAATTCATCTGTAATGAACAAAGGCATCAAAGTTCCTGCCTAATAACATGGAAAACTAAGTTAGGGAATCAAAACATCATCTGCCATTATTTTGTCAAATGCTTTTCCTGCATTTATTGAGATAATCATGTGATGCTTGTTTTTAAGTCGATTGGTGTGATGTATTATGTTTATTGATTTCTGTATGTTGAACCAACCTTGCATCCCAGGGATGAACCCCACTTGATCATAGTGCACTATCTTTTTAATATGTTTTGTATGCGATTTGCTAGAAGTTCATTGAGAATTTTTATGTCTATGTTCATTAGGGATATTGGTCTGAAATTTTCTTTCCTTGATGTATCTTTCATTCATGTTCAAAACACTAGACAAACTAGAGATAGTAGGAACATACCTCAACAATGTAAAAGTTGTCTATTTTAAACCCAAGGCCAACATCATTCTAAATGGAAAAAAAAAATTGAAAACATTCCTTCTAAAACTGAAACAAGACAAGGATGCTCTCTTTCACCACTTTTATTCAACATTGTCCTTGAAAATCTAGCCAGAACAATGAGACAAAAGAAATTAAAGGGATACAAATAGGAAAAGAAGAACTCAAACTATCACTATTTGCAGATTACATGATTCTATACTTAGAAATCCAAAAAATTCCACCAGAAAACTTCTAGAACTAATAAATCAATTCATGAAAATAGCAGGATATAAAATCAATACCCATAAATCAAATGTATTTCTATACATAAATGATCAATCCACCACAAGAAAAATAAGGAAAACTACCCCATTCACAACAAGCTCCAAAAAAAAATTGGGGAATCATTCTAACAAAAGTGGTGAAAGACCTCTATAATGAAAACTACAGAGCACTAAAGAAAAAAATTAAAGAAGACCTTAGAAGATGGAAAGATCTCCCATGCTCTTGGATAGGCAGAATTAATATTTTCAAAATAACCATACTATCAAAAGTATTATACAGATTCAATGCAAGTCCTATTAAAATCCCAATGACATTCTTCATAGAACTAGAAAAAACAATCATGAAATTCATTTGGAAAAATAAGAGACCCAGAATAGCCAAAGCAATCCTTAGCAAGAAGAGTGAAGCAGGAGGCATCACAATACCAGACCTTAAACTATAATACAGAGCAATAGTAAGAAAAACAGCATGGTATTGGCACCAAAATAGACATGTAGATCAATGGTACAAAATACAAGAGACAGAGATAACCCAGATAAATATGGTTATCTCATACTAGATAAAGGTGCCAAAAACATACAATGGAGAAAAGATAGCCTCTTCAACAAATGGTTCTTGGAAAACTGGAAATCCATAAGCAGCAAAATGAAATTAAATCTCTATCTCTCACCTGTGTGGAAATCAACTCAAAATGGATCAGAGACTTAGGCACTAGAACAGAACCCTGTGTCTAAGAGAAGAAAAAGTAGGCCAAATCTTCAGCATGTTGGCTTAGCACCTGACTTCCTTAACACATCTAAAGCACAAGAAGTAAAATTAAGAATCAATGAATGGTTTCATATTCAAACTAAAAAGTTTCTTCTCAACAAAGGAAACAATCAATAATGTGAAAAGAGAGCCTACAGATTGGGAGAAAATCTTTACCACATGCACTTTAGATACTAATCTCCAGGATATATAAAAAAGTCAAAAAACTTAAAACCAAAAAATGAATAACCCAATCACTAAATGGGCTAAGGAACTGAACAGAAAATTCAAAGAAGAAGAAATACAATCAATAAACAAACAAGAAAAAAATTCATAATCTCCTGCAATTAGAGAAATGCTAATCAAGAACTAGTCTAAGATTTCATCTCACTCCAGTCAGAATAGTAATAATCAAGAATACAATCAGTAATAAGTGTTGGTGAGGATTTGAGGGAAAAGATTCACTCATACATTGGTGTGGGACTACAGATTGGTGTAAACACTATGGAAAGCAGTATGGAGATTCCTTAGAAAACTCGGGATGGAACCACTGTTTGACCCAGCTATCTCACTCAATTTACACCAAAAAGACTTAAAATCAGCATACTACAGGGATGTAGCCACAACAATGTTTATAATAGTTCAATTCACAATAGCTTAAATATGTAGCCAACTTAGATGCCCTTCAACAGATGAATGCATAAAGAAAATGTGGAACATATTACACAATGGAAAATTATTCAGCCTTGAAGAATAAAATTATGGCATTTGCAGGTAAGTGGATGGAACTAGAGAATATCATGCCAAGTGAAATAAGCCAATCCCAATAAACCAAAGGCCACATGTTTTCTCTGGTAAGCAGATGCTGATCCAGAGTTGGGGGATTAGTAGGGAAGAATGAAGGAACCTTGGATTATGCAGAAGGGAGTGAGGGGAGGAGTGGGGTGATGAGAATGGGAAGGATGGTAGAATGAGACAGACATTATTACCTGATATACATGTATGATTATACTACTGATGTGACTCAGCATCAAGTACAGCCAGAGGGATAAGAAGTTATGCTCCATTTGTGTACAATGTGTCAACATGCATTCTACTGTCATGTACATAACCAATTAGAAAAAACAAAAACATTAAAAAATAAACATTATCTGCCCAGGTAACACAAAAGCATTGGGCCGGGGTCCTTATTCTTAGATTATTTTGTTTTATAACTAATGGAGACCTACTGGGATCATCTACTAATAGAAATACATGTCAGTATTTAAAATTATTTTTAAGAACAAATTTAATTCAATTAATTACAGAAATAGTCCTATATAGAACTCTTTTCTCTCATCCAGATTCAAATGTATTTTCTACAATGAGACAAGGAAATTGTACATACCTCTGAATTGGCTTGAGAGAATGCTGTCACTGTGAGCAGTGTGTATCAGGGTAGAAAAACAGTTTTAGTTTTAGAAACTATAAGATCAAAGCTCGTTTGACCAGATACTTGTATATTATAGTGTAATAGCACTATTACTAAATAATAGCACTAAATGCTATTACATTTGTGATAGTAGGTGACAAAGAAAATTGAATGAGGGTTTGAAGCTATGTAAATAACTATAATGAATATGCATTTTGCTAAAGCATCACATGTGAATATTTCTTAAATTGCCTTTCAACTCTGCAATGAAAGCACAAAGTCTAACTGGAGAATGAGTACATACTTAACTTTGCCACGCTCAACCTAATAAAAATTAAAATACTTTCATATTGACCCATTAACTGTTCGTCCACCCTCTACTGAAAAGACTGATGTGTAGAGAGTATTTTGGATTCCCGACTGCTGTCTAGTTGAGCGCCCCAGAGCATAAAATAATATGAACTGGAGATAGAACAGAGTCTATGGAGTTAGGTCCAGATCAGTGAGCATCGTACACGAAGGGAACTTTTAAATAGAGGAATTACTAGAGTTGTAAGGGAAAGGCTGATTCCAGAAAACAATCCAAGGAGTAAGTAGAAAAAACTCTGGAGGGACAACAACACAGATATTTCAAACATAATGCAAACCAGAAAGAAAAATGGGAGAAATTAAATATGGATCAGATGGCAGTCAGTAAGAAGCCAGCTGAAGTGTTAGCATGGCATTTGACAGATTCATGACAACAAAAACCAGGTACCTCCCTAAGTAGAAGCCTAGCAGACATTTTCATGACCTTGAATAGGCAGAGGAACACTCCTCAGGGCAACAAAACACTCACATGCAGGGCTCATATTGCCTTAGTCCAATCCAAAATCCCTTTTGTCCCAGGAAGACACTCCTATACTGCTCACAAAAATGAAAAAGTCTAGAAACATGGCCAATCATTTATCTATCATATATAATCTCTCAAAAGCCTTCCAGTTTGACTTCTTCTAGCGAAGTAGAATAAAATAATATTTAAGGTAATAAACATATTAACATGGACAGAATCAAGAACTTATACACCTTCTAAATTACCTAAGTAACCTGCTTGTAGAAATAGGATGAGCTATTTAAGGTCATGGAATGAGATAATGACTCAGTAAGAGATAGACCCAGCCTTCCTGATGCTGAAGCCTATGTTCTTCTTCTCCTGAATGTTTCTGCAATCATAATATGCTGGCTAAATATTGTTATGTTTCTTCAACAAAACATGTGGTAGCTATGAAGTGGGAGACTAACTCTATCCAAAGTGGCAGCTATAAACACATCTATAAGCATGTCATTCATATTTATTCTGTAGTCACAGACTGCAGTTTCTAAAAGACCCAAAAGTTATTTACAACAAAGATTGTAAGTTGAGTTGTTAAGCTGAGAAATATTTCCTTTGGTCAACTATGGACTTTTATTTTTATATACATATAAGCCATCTCCTAAAGTAGTTTTCAAAGGGAATTCCAGATTCAATGAACTAAATATAAAAACAATATTTTAACACTAAAATATTTTGTGGATCTATTTATTATGTGCTTTTGAAAAAATCTGGATTTTGTTATCACTCATAATTTTAATCTAATAAATTGACACTTCTAAGTTAAAAATATATATGTTAAAATATTTTATATGACAAATCATAGTTAAATATAGCCCAAGGAATTCTATATGTATAAAATACCACAGGATACATAGTAAGAATGTTTGGATTTGAGGTGAATGTGTGTGTTGTATGATTTAGTTATTTAACTTTTCTCTGTACGGTAGAACAATAGGTTTCAATTGTATATGTTCATTGTGACCTTGTGAGGACATTTGAAATTTTTACATAGGTTTACAAACAATTCATTTTTATAATCACTGACAATATTTACTTAACAGAACAAGAAGTCAAACATAATTTTAAAATAAGATATATCAAGTGTGTTCCAAGTTCTCAGTGTCCAGGGTCTTTGTTCCACATTGTCTTAGATACAGGTAAGCAGTAGTTTTCTGAGAACCAACTGCTTATATATTCAACATATGGTACAACTCTGAAATTACAACAGAAAAATTTTCAACTCACTACATACAAAACATGAGAAGTTCTGATGTAAATGCTGCCCTTTTTCTATTACCCTGTGAAATGTTTGAGAGAATTCTGCATTTGGATCTAGAAGAATGCAGGTCTGAACACTAGTTCTGTGTCTCACATTGACCTCTTTATTGAAACTTCTTGAACTGCGTTTTTCTTCATCTACAAAACAGGAATAATCATAATAATATATAAAACAGGAATAATCATAATAACACCTATCTTGGAAAAGTACTCTAAGAGTAAGCTGATAGATGTGAGAAAGACTTTTTAAAGTACAGTAATTTTCACTTATTTATGCCAAGGTAAATCATCTTCTGAAAATATTAAATGGCAAATGTCAGTAATAAATCATAAATTTTAAATTGCAAACTATTCTTAGTTGTATGAAGAAATTTTACATCATCCCATCCTGTCTGGCCTGGGACATGAATCACCCACTTGTCCAGCAGACCCACATTATATGCACTCCCCACCCATTAGTCATTTAGTTAGTGTCTAGGTTATCAGAAGGTTTGTTAAGGTAGGTACCACAGTGAAAGTGTTCAGGTAGCCCTTATATTACTTAATAATTGTCCCAAACTGCAAAATTTCATTATGCTGTATTGTATATATTGTATTTATGATAAGTTCATTTATACGTTCTGTCCCATGTTAACAACTGATAACAAAATAATAAAACAATTATAACAATACAGCATAATGAAATTTTGCAGTTTATAGTATATTTATAATATTTAGTAATACCCCTGGTTTCAGGCACCCACTGGGAGTCCTGAAATCTATCCCCCATGGATGATAATGTGGACTCTGTGATAAAATATAAAATTGCAAAGGTTGTGTCAGAAATAAAATATTCATGTTAGATCATTTATTGTCTGAAATCGCAATCCTGTTTAGTAACATTCTAATGGCATTTTTTACCTCTGCGTTCCTCACTGTGTAGATAACAGGATTTAACATGGGAGTGACAAGGGTGTAAAATACAGTTACGGCTTTATCCATGGGAAATGTAGTTACTGGTCACATGTACATAAAAATACACGGCACAAAGAACAAGACAACAACTGTGATGTGCGAGCCACAGGTAGAGAGGGCCTTCTTCCTCCCCACAGAGCTGTGAGTCCTCAAGGAGCACAGGATGACCACATAGGACACCAACAACATCACAAAGGTGATCATGGAGGTTACACCTCCATTGGCAGCAACCAAGAGACCAAGGAGGAAAGTGTCCGTGCAGGCAAGCTGTATCAGGGGGAAAATGTCACACATGAAGTGATCCAGTGTGTTGGGGCCACAGAATGGAAGCCAGAAAGTAACTAGAATCTGCACAAAAGAGTGGAGAAAACCCACCACCCAGCACAGCCCCACCAGGAGGCAGCACATGCGGTGGCTCATCATGGTCACGTAGTGCAGAGGTCTACAGATGGCCACGTAGCGGTCATAGGCCATGACCACAAGAAGGACAATCTCTGAACCTCCTAAGAAATGTTCAAGAAAAAGCTGCAACATGCAGCCAATGAATGAGATAGCTTTGGTCTCAGAAAACAAATCAGCTAGAATTTTAGGAATTATGGAAGAGGAATAGCATGCATCTATCAAAGACAGGAAAGCCAAGAAGAAATACATGGGAGAGTGCAAAGTCTGGCTGCAGAGGACAGTAACCACAATGAGCAGGTTTCCTGTGACCGTGACAATGTAGGTGACTAGTAACACCAGAAACAGAGTCTTCTGCATCTGAGGATTTTGTATCAGTCCCAGCAGGATAAATTCAGTAACATTCATTCCGTTTCTTTCTTTACAGTGTTGATGATGAATTCAGAGTTTGTGCATTAACCTGGAAAAGCAATATTCTTATTAGCAAATGTTATGCTCAATATTCATTAGAGTTTTCAGTCAAGCCCCAAAACTCTTTAAGAATATGAGCTATGTTCTTCCACGTATGCTGGAAGAGAAGAAACAAACCACCTTTTCTATTTTATAAAAAGATCTTATAATAAGCCTTTGCAGGTGCTTAATTCAGCTGAAACCCCCTTTAACAACAGCTTTTGACAGATGGTCACTAGACCTTTGCTGGAAGACATCTAGGCATAAAGACTCTGCCTGATAATAAACCTGATTTCTTCTCAGCCAGTAGGAAATGTTAGAAAACTTTTACAAAATCTATTGTTCTAATTCTGCACACTTGAAACACCGATTAATCAGTCCCCTTCTATTTAGAAACTCCTAAAGAAGTTACAGAGATACAAGGCTGTCTCTAACTTGTTTACTTCTTCATTGTGAGAATTTGGTTCAATGTCTGACTCATAGAGGTAGTCAGTAAATATTGATCAAATGAACAAATAAGTTGAAGGACTCTTTACTTATTTCTTCATATTTCTTTCTTTCCTGCTGACTCCAAACAGGAGTGCTCATGATCCTATACTCCTTTCAGGTTTCCAGATCTCCTCTCGTCCTTCTCCACCTTGGGTGGCTGTGTTCCACCTCCGGTTTCAGCAGCGACCTTACTTCTGGCCAATGTGCAGGGCTAGCTAGATTAGGTAGAAGTGAGTGAAGGGAGGGAAGGGGGTCTGAGGGTAGGAAGGGGAGTAGAATGAATCAGACATTATTACCCCATGTACATATATAACTATATGACAGGTGAAATTCTACATCACGTATAACCAGAAAAACGAGAAATCATACTCCATTATATATGATGTATCAAAGTGCATTCTACTGTTGTAAAACTAATTAAAACAAATATTTTTTTTACAAAAAAAGCCAGGGGGAAAGGGAAGGACACCAGGGGATCTATTTACCTGGCTCCCTTCTATGGTTTGAATGATGGGTCACTTTAACTAAGATAGCAGCTCTTTCAGGCAGAGATCATGAGAGCTACAGTTTGGGATTTCCATAGTCATCTTCACCTCACTCTCTTAGGCTTGGGTTGTGTTCATCATTGCCTATTATTACTACCCACTACTTATCCCTTGTTGGTTTCTTTTAACTCTAGGAATTTTACTTGGTAAGTAATCTTGATTAAACTCTTTAATTTTCTCCTTTGAGTATCCTATTTTGTTTTAAGGACTACAATGGATGCAAAAAAATTTGTGTTTTTTGTTTGCAAACAATTAAATGAGAAAATGATTTTGCTTTCAGGCAAACGTGTTTCATTCAAGAGTCATTTATACTTCTTTTGTGGCGTAACTGAAAAATAAATTTACCTTTTGTCAGGAAAGACTATGAAGTGCAACATTCAGTCTTTCTTGTGAAATACAAAATGTCCATAATTTATCTGCACTCCAAAGTAGTCTTTAGGCTTATAGAGTCTAGGATTCTGTGGAATTTCTGTCTTTCACTGCCTGGAGTTATTTTACAAATTCTTTAGATTGTAGAGAACTGCTAATGATGCAAATAATTCTTATTGAAATAATTACAAATGCTGCCTGATGGAAGTTCACATGATTTTCCTGAGTATTGCACATAAAGCATTTTCATTTATTTGTGAATTCATTACAAATCCCTGATTAAACAATATGTGATACATTGCACTTTTCTTTATGCTAATGATAATAATCTATAATTTCATCATGAATGAGCAAAATATGATCTTTGTCACATTTTATATTTTTATCAGAGTCATGATTTTGCTGCTTTTTTAAAAATTCTTTTGTCTTTAGGTATTAAAATTACTTATGAAAGCTGGAAGAATGTTTATAAATCCATATATTCTTATCCTGTGTATTTCACTATGGATTTTTCTGTTTTACTATATTTGAGATTTATTTTAATTTGAGTCAAATGGACACAGAATATGCTATTAAAGAACATTTTTGTGAACCTCCCAACTCCACCCCCCACCCCAGAGAGGCGTGTGTATGTGGAGGGGAAGGGCTGCCTCAGTGCAATACGGTTTCCAGTTTCCAGGTCTGTTTAATGATTCCTTCTTATGGTCATTTCCATTTTTCTAAATTATTACTATGTGTCTCATAGAAATATAGCAGTGAAAAATATAAATATATTCTATTGTTGGGTGGGTTGAGACAGACAAAGGATGGCAAATATAAAAAAGGAATGATAGAGTATGTCAGATTGTAACACCTGCTATCAGAAAAAGAAAACAGAATAAATGAAGCTTGGAGTCTGAGAAAAGGAGCCATTTCCAGAGGAGGCTTCATGGAAAAGGAATACATAACCAGACTGGAAGGGCATAAGGAAAGAGCCAAGAAGGCATCTAGATGATGGCTCCCTACAGAAGCATCAGCAAGGGCAAATCCCCAAGAAGGGGTCAGGCTCAGTATCCGTGACCCAGGGGCCATGGGGATGGGGACTGAGGGCAGCTCTCCCAGGGCTTTGTAGGTTATTGTAAGGAGCATGGCTTTCAGTGACAAGCACAGCAGTGGGTGGTTTTGCCCCACATGATCTGACTTAGATGTCAATGGGACCTTGTGAAAACTGAATGAAGAATGCAGGGAGGCTAGTTAGGATGTCACTGTGATCCAGCTGAAAGGTGACTGGGATTTGAACCAGGTTGGTAGTGGTGGAAAAGGTCATAATATGAAGGTAGATCTAGTAGAATTTGCTTGAAATGGGGTGCAAAAGGGGAAAAGAGTAAAATTTACTCCAGTTTTTGACCATATCCCCTAAATTAAACAAGGCCATTTATTGAGAAATTCCATGTGCAGAAGCCACAACTCACAGAGCCAACATATCACGAGGGCTCACCAAGTGCCTGACACGTTCAATCCTTACCTCAACATTGAGTCAGATACCATTTTATCCTGATTTAAGATGTGAAATGAGTCTTAGAGACAAGAAGGAAGTTGTTCATGATTGCTTAATGGGCTGCAGTCCAACCTGACATTGAAATAAATAGTCAAGGTAACTCTGTGCAATGTGTTTAACCACTCAGATCCTTAAATATTTTCTGTAAAGTGAAGCTGATTGGAGTGACCATAATGAAATGGAGACCGGTTCACTAACTGGCACAAAGTAGGTATAATGTATGCAGCTGCCAACATCAGCTATTTTAATTTGTGTTGGAAATTTTAGAAGCATAGGATGTCACAACTTACTGTGAAAATGGATGACCTGTGGCCATGAGATGGTAAATTACAGTGTTCTTTCTATGAGGTACATCTACTTATGCTACCCCAAAGCAGTGACTTTTCTCAAAGAATAACACACTTGTTTATCATTATTCTGCGTGACTTTCCACCACCTGACGTGGATCATTTTTTTTCTTCTTATTCAAAATGACTGTTTAGGCGCTATTTAATACACACACACACACACACACACTCACTCACACAAATACAATCAGACTTCTTAGTTAATTTTGACATTAGGCAATAGAAGCAGTATTTGTGTCACATGATTACATTTCTAACGTGAGTGTCGAATATAATTTTCTGGCATAAACATATTTACTTACAAAGGTTAAGCCCATTTTTTCTACTTACTGCTCAGCAAACTCCCTCCACAGCAAAACAAAATCAAAAACAAACAAACAAATAAAAACAATCTATACTTCTTCACCGCTGCTCTCCATCTACTTGAAATACCTCTAGGGTCTTTGTTGTTATTGTTTTTTTAATGCAAAAAAAATTAAACAGTGAAATTAGAGAATAGTGTTCTTGCTGCCTAATCTTGAAAGATCTATTTGTTTCCCATCTCTTGAAAGGTAAGAGAATTATTTCTTAGGTAAAGAGATTAAAAATTTGGAAACAGTGAGGCTACAATCATCTTCTGTGATTAATCAAGTAAAACTGTCTGAACTCTGGGGGAAAAAGAAGTCCATGGATTTGGCTGCTTTCAAAAGTGATGCCAGAAGCAACATCCTCATCAACTGTGATGTTTTCACTAACCTCCTCACACAGCAACACACAGTGAACAATCAAGAGCAGCTTTCCAAGCAACATCTCTTATTATGAAACAAACTACACATTATGTCAAGAAGGAAAAACTCTAATCATTCAATATGTGCAAACACTATGTTGTTTCAATGAGTTTTTTTTAAGTCATTCTCCTTTGACTTCAGGAATTAAAAAGAATTTCTTCAAAAATTTTTCCTTAATAGAAATACAATCATTCCTATATTATTAAAATTTGTACTATTTTGGAAAAAAAAAACTCAATTATATAAAATTACGCATTGCAAAACCTAGAAAATAAATATATCAAAACAGCCCTGCTACCTTATGGTTTACTGTAAAATTAAGAGACATTTTAATCTTTCTTTGTATTTACCTGTATTTAATATTCTTCTGTAATACTATATATTATTCCTGTTTTAGAAAGGATGATTTTAAAGAAATTTAGTACACTTCTGAATGCTCCAATAGTTCTTTCTCATCTTCTCCCTACCTCACCCCCATTTTTGTAATCTCAGAAATATTGCACTTTCTGAGAATTTTAAGGACTAAGGAAATTTGCCTACTTTCCTCATAAGTTATGTGAATAATTTGGAGAACTATAAAATTCTGTGTGAAGGCTAAGCATTATCACTGTTTCTGGTAATCAAAAAATAATATTCTTGACTTCTTCATGTGTGCTAGCACTGTGCAAAGCACTTAACATAAATCATTTTATTTAATATGCTCTTAAAAGAGCTATTTGTGGCAGGATGTTTACTCCTTCTGTTTCACAGATAGGAAAATAGACATGGAGAGGGCAAGCCTGTGCTCCAGGGCACATAGTTATTGAGGAGCAAATCTGAAGGTAACGTTCAAAAGTCTGCCTGGCCTCAAGCCCTCACTTTGACTTGGCTCCACAATACCTCCCATGAAACCACTTACCTGAATAGCATTATCCTTCTTTAACATCGCCCTTCACATCAACTTTAAGAAGACTGTTTTCCAGTCTAATTAATGGAATCATTAAAAACTAATTTTAAAAACCCCTGGGAATTTGAAATACATCAACTTCTCAGATTCTTTAAGACTGTCTCATGTATACTGTCAGGAGAATTTAGAATTACCAATGTAGAATTATTTATTTACTCATTTTTCTAGGTAAAATAATAGCACATTAATTAACTGTCCTAAATTCATTATTAAAAGAAATTTTATGCAGATCTTACATTATTTTTTAAATCACTTTTATATCAGCTACAAAAACCCCTGTGATATGAGTACATTATTTCAATTCGATGGAAAAGCTGAGGCTTAGAATGATTTATTTACTCAGGATCCTGCAACTAGTGAATCACTGACATGTGCTTTAATTTCTGCTTTTTCATTTGCACTATGTTTCCTGCCTGATTTAAGACCTATTTAAAATCCAAAATCTCTGGAAATTTCCAGACTTTTCTTCATCTTCAGCAAAGTAATAACACCAGGTTTCATATCATATGGTAACAAGAGTTTTATGAGAGTTCAAGTCCATAGAGGTCAAAATATGACCTATAAATGAATAATAAAAGAGTGTTGAGGCCAGAATATGACCTATAAGTAAATAAATATTTAAATATTGGACATTGAGATTTGAATGGGTTTTTGGGGAATACATAATTGATTATTTTCATTTTTCATGCAAAGAAACCAAGATCCAGGAAGGAAAGAACGATCCCCATGTTGGGCCTTAAGATCGTGGTACAGTAGAACTTCAATTGTGGTGTCTTGGACCCCATGATTGGTGATCACCTCAGCATAACACATGACCTCAAGACGTGAGGACTGACCATGCTGCTGCCACACCCCAGCATTCAGCATGCCTGCCTAGTGCCTGAGGACCGTCCACTCAGTGACCCCTGACTTAAGGAACACCACCCTCCAACACCAGTGGCCATGCTATGCACACATGTCCCACAAGGTCTCAAACTAGCCCATCAGTGAATCCCACTAACAAAGATGCATAACTGCCTCTACAAACACCTAAAGTTTATGCCACTTAAGCACTTACTGAGACTACAGATGTTGATTAATACTGAAAAATCAAAGACTATAATACTGCACTCACACAAGGCCAAAGCAGGACACTATTCCACCAGTGCCCATGACCCATAGACAAGAATGCTACTCCATAAAATTGGGAATCTTCTTATTACACTAGATGCACAGATATCAATGTAGAGACACAAGAAATATTACACAGCAAGGAAACATGACACCTCTAGAGGAAAATAATTCTCAAGTAACAGGTACCAAAAAAAGGGAATTATAAAATTCCTGAAAAGGAATTAAAAATTATTTAAATGATATAAGAGGAGAGCTGGTCAACTCAATGAAGCAAGGAAAGCAATTAATGATCCACATGAGAAAATTTTTAAAAACAGGCATAATTGGAAAGAACTAAACAGAAATCTTGAAAATGAAGAACTCAATGAATGAAATAAAAATGCAATTGAGAACTTCAATAATAGACTACACTGTAGAAACATGAAAAACAGAAAAATATCTCTGATGCAAAATCAAAGAAGATTCCTAGGTAGAAATATGAGAATGTTTCCAGGTTCTAGTGAAATTCAAGAAGAAACTGAGACTGAAACATGCTAAAGAATAAACAACAAAAAATTAAGGAAGCAGTTCTTTTTTTACTCAAAATATAAAGCTACTTCTCACTTATAGCCTCTTCAGATAAGAAAATATGCTAAAATTAGGAAACATCGATTCCTGGAGAGATCAAGTCCAGAGCTGTGTGGGGAATATGTAATCAAATATGAAAACAAAGCTGAGACTCTAAAACACTTGGTTGAAATCACAGAACTATTTAAAATTGTTTTTTATCATTTTTAATAGACATGAGACTTTAAGGCTATTGGAGACATGCATTAGAGTCTTGGTCTAAATAAGAAGACTTGTAAGAGTCTATGAGTTGGTGTTCCACAGCCTCTGTACTGGGATCCTATGAAAAAGAAAAGCATAGTTCAATGATATTTGTCTAATATAATATACTCCAATACTTGCAGGAAATTCACACAAAAAAAATTACAAGGTTTATCCCAGTTTAGACCAAAATGAACTATTGAAATGCAAAAAGACTTTGAACCTCCAAATTTCTATGAGAAGAAGCAGACTGAGAAAACTACTAACCTACAGACACATGTTATGCCTTATGGGGAAACAATGGAGAGCTCAGAGGACATGCTCATAAGCCCAAGGGGAAAACCCAGAGTCATAGAAAATCACTCCCAGAAGGAGGACTGGTGATAATCAAGGAATGTTAACATACACCTAAGTGGTTTCAAAATTGCTGTAGAACAGTCACCCCTGTGTGCATGCTGCTTCCTCTTCCTTCTCAACATAAGTATCTACTGGGGTTATCCCATGTCTGCCACACTATTCTACATTGGTGTTGTGGGGAACTCATTGGTAGGTACAGCAGAAAGATCAGTGGAGCAGAGGGAAGGGTCAGGGGAAGGGAGGGAAAGAGGAAGTACTGGAGACTAAGTAGAGCAAATTATATTCCACACTTTTATAAATATGTCAAAATGAACCCCAATGTTATGTATAACTAGAAAGAACCAATACAAAATGAAAATTAAAAAACAATACAGCCTCTACTTGACTCACCTTTAGACCTCTGAGCCACCAGAAGGAAAGTTCCATCACTCTGAAGTTAGCATGCTCGAGAGAGCATGTGAAAATCACTTAAAAAAGAGAGAGATACCCAAGGAGAGTACCAGTTATTTGAGCCCCGCACTGTTCAAGATACACCTGTAAGAACCTTTTAAATAACCAGCACCTACCAATTTCTGACTGAAACTCCTGAAATATCTGTAGACAGAAGTGCCCAGCTGAGCTGCTCACAAATTCCTGACCCATAGAAACCATCTGATAGAGTAACAGGGTGAGTGTAGGACACGAAATGTTGGGGTGATTTATACACAGCAATAGTATCTGAAATTTTACACTAATGTAGGTACTATAGTATTGTATCAAAAATACACAAACTAAATGAACAAAACAGAAAAACTAAGAATGAGAAGAATTGATTTATACACTTTTATGCAGAAAGGTAGCATTTCAGGGTAGTGGGAAACTGTCTACTCAATAAACATGCTGGGAGAATTGATGTCTTTTATAAGAAAGCAAAGTGTATTTCCATCTCATATTGTATTGGAAAATTCAAATGTTATAAGGACTAAATTTGGAAAGCAAAATTTTAAATTTTTAGACAAAGTTAACATTATATACAATCCATGGCAAGGAAAAACTTCAAGAACTAGAGATGAGAGCTTTCTTCTGAGTCCAGCTTCGTCAACTCTGTACCATGCACAGCTCTGATCCTAGAACTCAACTGTGTTCACACCTGTATCCAGGTGCCAGATTCTCCAATTCCAATAATTACAAAGTTTTTCATTCTCTATTGAATTCCTTTCTCATGAAAATAACCAGAGTACTTTTTTATTTGATCCATTAAATAAGAAATGAAATTTCACACTGGCTTTTTACTCAATATGTGTTGAATAACTGGAGGTGTTAATATTGCTAAGTACCTTAAGTAACTCCATTACAAGTTGAGAAAAGGATGAAGAAAGAAATGCCAATTTTTCATCATCTACGTTATATGTTGACTTTTCAGCAAGGTCTAACATGTAATGCTAGGGCATTTTTAAAAAATGGTCTTTGTAACACAGTGTGAGATCTCCAAATGCACTACAGAGAAAAGACATGGAAACATCTTTGTTTTACCATTCAAGTCAACAAGAACATAAAATTTATAGAGAGTCAGAAGGGAATTCATTGTGTAAAATGTAACTATCTGTTCCCAAAACATTTAACATTTATGTGTTAAAGCATAAATAAGTGCACCCAAAGAGTTGGATTTAATGTAGGCAGGTCTGGCAGTTCCACTGTGGTTTAAGAAATTTAAATAGGCTCTTATTCAAAGAACCCAGTTGATCTGTAAATACACAATGATGTTGAACAGAATCTCTAAAAGTAGGTCAGAAGGTACAAATTCAACCATTTGCTGCCCGAACATCTTACCTCTGCACAGTAAAAAGTTAATTAAGTTAATTTCTCTTGAGTTTCTCCTATGCTTTGAAGAGTTGGCATGAAATGTGAAATCCATCCACATGACCAAGAACTGTGTTTATGGTTAGATTGACAGAATTTCATTGTTGTTGCTTTCAGTGTTGGGGATTGAACTCAGGACCTCATGCTTTCTGGAGAAGCTCTGTGCCACTGAGTTATATCCCCAGCCTTTAGACTAACAGTTCAGTAATCAGAAGGACATTTAAAATGTCCTTCTCTTGAATCAAGAACAAGTTCTATTGGGTCACATTTTTTGTGTGCAAGGAGGCATCATAACCCACACCCAAGAACAGATTTTCAGCCTTCCCATCAAAAAAGAAATGACTTAGTGAGGTAATGAATGTTAATTAACTTGCATGAAATTTTATGATATATACATAGATGTAAACACCATATTATATACCATAAACATATACAATTATCATATGTCAATTAAAAATAAACTTTCAAGTTCAAAAAGAGGAAAGAAAATTAAAAGAACTTGAAATAGAAAGATAATATTGTCCACCAAATGATCTTGATGGGCATAACATATTCCACTTAAAGATTAATTTGTATGACTGATTCAGAGTAAATAGGTTAAATTACCAAAAGAGAATGGTCATAAAGATGGAATCATGGAAAGTGAAAGTATTCTTTGCTTCTGAGAAGGAAGGAAGGTCAGGTTCTGCAGGAGGGATACAGGCCTTTCCCAGCTACTGTCACTTTTTTATTCCAAAGTTTTCTCATGGCGTTTTTCATTTCTGCATTCCGCAGGGTGTAGATTAAGGGGTTCAACATGGGAGTTATGAAAGTTAAAACCACAGTCATGGATTTATCGATGGGAAATGTGGAATTGGGCCTTGCATACAGGAAGATACAGGGGACAAAGAACAAAATGACCACAGTGATGTGGGACGCACAGGTGTAGAAAGCTTTGCGTTTCCCCTCCAAACCATGGGTCTTTAGGGAGTGTAATATGACCCCATAAGAAACTAGGAGAATTAAGAAGGTTGCAGTGCAAATTGCCCCACCATTAGCTATCATGGAAAGACCAATGAGGTAGGTATTGGTGCAAGCCAGGTTCAGTAAGGGATACATATCACACACAAAATTGTCAATGACATTGGGGCCACAGAAAGGCAGCTGATAAATAAAGAGAAACTGAACTAAGGAGTGGAGAAAACCTCCAATCCAGGCTACCAACAGCATGAGAACACACACTCGCCGATTCATGATGGTCAAGTAATGAAGAGGTTTGCAGATGGCCACATATCGATCATAGGCCATCACCACCAGGAGAATGACTTCAGCCCCAGCAAATAAATGATCTATGAAAACTTGAGCCATACAGGCCTGGAAGGAAATGGTCTTTTTCTCATAAAGCAAGTCTATAATCATTTTGGGAGCAATGGCAGTAGAATAGACAGTGTCTATAAAAGATAAATAAGTGAGAAAAAAGTACATGGGGGAGCCCAGGGACTGGCTGGCTATGATGGTCACCATGATGAGCAGGTTGCCAGTTATGGTCACAATGTAGATGAGCAGGAATGTGACAAACAGAACTTTTTGCCCGTCAGGATTCTGGATGAGGCCCAGAAGAATAAATTCAGTCACATTGTTCCTGTTTTCCATGTGTTCTTCTGAAGATGGTAAACTCAGGTGGAAGAGCCTACAAAGAAGAGGACCAATAATGAATTTGGGATGATCCCAAGTTCTACATCAAAAATGGAAATTATCAGAGCATGTAGTATATGCTGGTAGAAATGAAACCCACTATTCTGTGCAATCACCATGCACTAATAAAAAAGGAGACTTATAAAAAGAAAAATGAGATGCCTTCCTCAACAGTATTTCCTCCCCATGGTCTCACATAGAGGAACTCATTAGAAAAGGAGCTTTCTGAATTTCTTCCCACAATCATTGTATTTATTTTCATAAATTTCTTCCTTCAACATCAAAAATGAGACTTCAAGATTCTAGATGACAGAGATATGTTAGGGGATATGTCTGCAACACTATCTCCTGAATAGTCATAAAGTCACTTTCTCCAGAACATCTCTCAAGAAGATTGCATGTGTAGCATTATATATTTTTTTATTTTCCTTATATTTTTATCTTCCAAGATCTACAGTGAAAACAAGCTCATGAGTAATGACTTCACTTCTGTATTTATGTAAAATAATACCTATAAATAAATAGAGCACAAAATTATAAGCCAATTTGTAGATATTTGCCCACCTACTATTTTCCTATAAGTTCCAGCAATCTAGGAATAACTCATAGCAATTAAAGATCCAGGGACACTGTGAGTGCTCATGAAGACTTTATTTAACTATACTGAATTTCAAAGCTCATCAGAGATAAAATGAGCAAAGATAAATTATTCCTAGTCATGAAAATTCAATTAAAGCAAAGGATTTTGTTAACACACACACACACACACACACACACACACACACACACATTGAATTGAAATTTTTTGCAACCTAGGTTATTGCAAACCTGTCAGAGGTTTGTAGATGACCACATATCAATCACAGGTCATCACCACCAGGAGAATGACTTCAACTAAACAGGAATCAATTCAGAATGTCAAAGATCTGAAACAGAATCATGGGGAAAAACTCCATATGTACATCAAAGTGGATGGACACTGCATAAACATTTTCTTCCACTTTTCAAGTTTGTTTACAGTTAATAATGGTTAGCCACAAATCAATTCCGAATGTCAAAGATTTGAAGCAGAATCATGGGTAGTAGAAGAAACTCTATACTAATAGTCTGGAAATATTTGTTGATTTTAGCTAAGTTATCCTGTGAAAATTGTGTTCCATCTTTATTCCTAATTGGAAATGCTGTGGTCTTTTTACATGTATGAGTTTCAGAATGCTTACCATTGACAACTTTGTCTGAAATGATATGGTCACATTTTTCTGGTAGATCATTTTTGTATTAATTGAGTTGGCTTAGCCTACTTTAAAGATTACTTTATTACAAGTCATCATTTCATGAAGTGTTTTGTTTATAGTGGTAGTTCTTGGCTATCTGAGTTCATGCTGAATTAAAGACATTCTTATTTGAGGAAAATAAATCCTGTATCAGACCATTCAGATGTGATCCTGGGCTAGTCTTATGTATGATATGTGCAATTTCTTGTTGACAGGATTATTTTAATATTTTTTTCAATGTTTCTTTTCTGGATGGTCATGTGTGAAAGCCAGGGAAATATTCTGTTTTGTGTTTCTAGGTACCCAAAACTACACTCAAGCATCTGAGGGGGAGTAAAATTGTGAGCATAAAGAAATTAGAGATAACTGAGAGAAAGCAGATAGACCAGCAAAGAATATAAGCTGAATGAAATAAACATGTTTTAAAATTGGTAAACAGTTTGTTGGGAGGTGAGGGGGCTGTGAACTGCCTTAATAGAGAGTAGAGATGTCTCAGATCTCCTGAGCTATCAATCAGGAGGTTCCCTAAAGGGAGCATTAGGACCAGCAC
Organism: Sciurus carolinensis; assembly: GCF_902686445.1. Classification (NCBI taxonomy): domain Eukaryota; kingdom Metazoa; phylum Chordata; class Mammalia; order Rodentia; family Sciuridae; genus Sciurus; species Sciurus carolinensis. The sequence goes on along the minus strand of NW_025920303.1, from coordinate 84,017 downwards.
TTATTCCTGGAAATCTTTATATTTACAAGTAAGAGAAAAATGGAAAAATCAGATTATGAACTTGGGTGTATATCAACAGAAAAGACCAGTTGCCTAAAGAAAAAGTTTCATCTTTATGGCTTCTGATACTCCATATATACAAGACTAAATATCTTCATTCACAGTTATGATTCTATATCTATATTCATAATGGAAAGTAAAGACCATTCACAGATGTTTTCTGAGCATTTAGAGATAACTTCTCATAGGAGGGTCTCTCCTGTTGACTTGTCAAATCCTTACAGCACTTCTTTATATTCAGCTTTGTAACTGCTCCAAAAATATCTCAGTATTAAAAATATTCTTAAGGAAATTATTACTCTGGACTGTTGCAAATCATCAATTTATCTGAATGTCACAAAATTCTATACTCATCATTGTGGTGATAAAACTTGTTATAAACACCAGTTTTTTCCAAAGATTGAACAATAATAGTAATGAGATGGTTAAAATTTCAGGTCCTAATAAAAATCAAATAAGCTCATTAGGTATCTTTAAAACAAGATGATTTTAAAGAACTACCACATGTTTTCCTAGTCAGTTTCTTCACAGAAAATTATACTCCTGGTTGGAAAACCTGTATGCCGTCTAATGGACTTTTGGAACCAATAGAGAAAAGTGATAACCAAGGGGTATGGCTTGCCTGTCTTGTGAAGTGTTTGCCAGTTACGTTTTGCTTTACCTAGTAATTTTGCATGGTTAGGCTGGGATGCCTGCATTAGTGTAGTTTTTGAAATGTCAGGTTCTAAATTCTGATTTGGGAATTTGAGCCTTAGAATTAGTTTCCCCAAGTGGAACATTGTCTACAGAATGAAAATTGTTAGAGCATCTAACATGCAGCAGAATTTTAAGGATCAAATAGCATAATGCAAGTAAGGTCTCAGAAAACTGTCTGGTAAATAATGAACATAGTAAGTTCAAAATACTATTTACTATTATTTGTTTACCCCATATAACTAATTAAAGCCATATCTTTGTAGAGTTGTATAAATTTTTCCCAACTCCCACCCTCCTAAGTACCCAGTGGAGCATTCCTGGAGGATGGATGAATTAATTAGATCACTATTCTGTACAGTTATGAAGTCTGTCCTTCCTTTACCAATCACATTCCTGTAGAAAACTCCATCATTTTTTCTTTCTCAACAACTCATAACCATCTTTTAAATTAGTTGTTAAAAGTAAATATAAACTCAAAGGGTTAATGGAGTACTTAATGTCATGTGCCAAGTTGCATTCACTATATTGTTAGGACTCTAGACGTGACAAAATATGCATTTTCTTAAGATTCTGTAGAGTTTGAACCTAACAAAATTCAGAACTTCTATTCATATTGAAACATCCTTTGAAATAGGTAAAAGTGGGCTCATAAATTAAATTTCACAGGGCACAGTGTTGCACACCTGTAATCCAAGAGGCTTGGGAGGCTGAGGCAGGAGGATCATGAGTTCTAAGCCAGCCACAGCAATGGTAAGACACTAAGCAACTCAGTGAGACCCTAAACACAAAAGGGTTGAGGGTGTGGCTCAGAGGTTGATTGCCCCTGAGTGAAATCCCCAGTACCCCCCAAATTTCTCTGAACATGAGGTTCCACATTTTATAATGAAGAGGCTATTAACTTACCCTTCAAAATATAAGTTTTGATATTCAATTGATATGCCAATATGGAGTTTACATATCTAGATGTCAGTTGTGGCATATGCCTAAAAAGAACAGCAAATAAAGACCTGAAAAAGCATTCATACACTCATGTTCTTACCAGCATATTTTATAATAGCACAGAAGTGGAAACAACCCAAATATCCATCAACTAATAAATGGATAAGTAAATTGTGGCATATACCTAGAGTGAGGTAATATTTTATATCATATGCAAGTTCACCATTTGTAAAAACAAATAATTGTTAGATGCTCTAAAGAAAATGTATATGATGTTTTATTCTATAAAATATATTATAAAGATAATAGTTATGAGTCATGCTATATTGTTATATTGTGCCATGTGTTTTATCTATTTTGGTATGTATTTAAAATATCTCTAATACAAAATTTGGAGAAAATTATTGCCATTGTACTTATTCTAGTAACATTTTATAAAATAAAGAAAATGCATCTACTCTCTTCTTGGTTGTGGCATAAAACTTTTGAGGGGAATTATAGAGTCTGCTTCTTAAGAAAGGTATGTAATTCACTCACAGTAAGCCTCTATTGTCCTATTAATAATCGCTGTGATGAGCTTTTATAAATATGTTACCTGGGTTTTCTATTTCTTCTTTGGTCACTTGCTCCAAATCCAAGTTTCTGCAGCTTTACCGTTGGTGCTAAAAGATGATGACTCAGTCTGATGAAGATAAGTCAGGACTGCACCATGTCAATCCAGATGTGACTGCAATAAATATGTTGTCACACAGAAATATAACTCCTGTAGCCTGCATGTACTCTCAAAAACAGTTTACAGTTTAAATCATGGATTTATCCAGAGTTGGCTTCAAGAATAATCAGTCAAAAGCTTAAGTATCATCAAATTTGAGAGTTGCTATTAAGAATATATATCAAGAAGCAAAAAAATTCAAACTTCACTACTATGTTTTCTGATCAAACCAAACAAGCCAATTTTTGTCAATAGTGTGCATACTAGAGAATCTAAAACATGGAATTTTTGGAAATTTTGAAAGCATCGACCTGACAGTGTTGATATGGCTCATGTCTGCAATTGAAGTGGCCTCTTGATAGTAACATTAATACCCAAAGGTAATCTCCCAGGTAAGGGAAGATATGACTAGGCACTTAATAAACAATGAATACAAACATACTTCACTGAGATGTTCAACTCGTCCCCAAGGTTGCTTGTTCCAAATTAAATTCACTGAGGAAGTGTGCCCCAGAGAATGGATATGTGTTCACAGGATCCTTCCAGTGCATTCTATATTTTCAGATGCTTCTCCTGGATGAAAACTTTAGGAAAATTAATAGAAAAATACTAATCTAAGAGAAAAGAGTAAGTCTCTTTGACATGTCGCTCTCAAAAAGACTTAGCTTCTGGGGAAGATGAGAATAAGCCCAAGTGAAAAGTGCTCTTGGGAGACTCAATGGCAAAGGAAAAGAAGGAGAGGAGAAAATAAGGGTCCCGAGGAAACAAAGAACAATAAATATCAAGATATTCTCATTATTATTTCAGAATTTTAAATTTTGTATAGTAAAAATTAAATTCATATTCCTCATGAGCACCAGGAATGAGAAAGGTGGATGAAGGAAAAGGACCAGCTGAGATGGGAATTTGAACTCTGCGGTTATGAATCCCTGTTTTCCTATACTAACCATTATAATATTATAATAATGAGAGGTTTGACAAATACTGGAAAGAAAATCAGTAGTTAAGATGGTATCCTTTTTTGTTTTTTGTTTTTTGTTTTGCTTTGCTGGGGATTAGAACCCAGGGCCTTGTGCTTGCAAGGCAAGTACTCTACCAACTGAGCTATATCCCAGCCCAGTATCATTTTTTAATCAAGCAAATCCAAAAGAGTAAACTGAAAATCTGTCATTTTACTAAGGGAGATGAGTAAAGTGACTGAATTCGAGGTTAGACTTTCTTGAATACAAGTAACAGTGATGTAAAAAATAAAATGTAGAAAGGATATCTTTAATTAAGGCAACCCGAATTACAAAATATAAACTCGAACAAAAAAGTGAAAGATTTATATTATGGAAACAAACACGAAGAATTGCTGAAGAATCTCAAAGTCTTAAATAAAAAGATAGATTGTTTATGCTTTCAAATAGAAGGATTGAATATGATCAAGATGTCAATTCTTTTCCAAATTAATTATACATTATATACATTATGACCAAAATTCTAGTAGATTTATGTAACCTTATGAAATTCTAATATCAATGTTGGAATATATTGTTTTAATAAGAGTTTTGGGGGTGGCACTCTTATCAAAATCTGCTTAGATAAACTAAAAGGACATTGGCATATGGACAATCAACCTGAAGAAGGTTATGTAGAAATGCAAAAATATTAAACATTAGATATAATGAACTTGGGATGATTTTTTAGGAGTGTGTTACAAATGGTTTTAGAACAAAAGAAAATTAATAATGACAGTAGTAATGGTAAGAAAACAAAAAACCTGATTTTAAGATGGGCAAAAAATCTGATTGATCATTTCTCAAGAACAGCACAGAAATGAAATTAAAACCACAAAGAGATAACACCTCAGAGCAATAGAATGGCTATTTTAAAAAAATATGAAAGGCAGATGTTGCTGAGGATGTGAGTAAAGGGAAATTACCACAGATCCAGCAATCCCACTCCTGGGTCTACACTTACAGAGCATGAAATCAGTATCTCTAAGAGAATCTGCACTTCTATTTTCACTGTAGCATTATTCACAATAGAAAAGATACACAATCAGCTAAGTGTCCATCAGTGGATGAATGGATGGATGGATAAAGGAAAGGTGGTATACACACAAGGAAATATTACTCAGTCATATAAACAAGGAAATTCTTTCATGTATAGTAACATGTATTAACCTGCAGGGCATTATGTTAGGTAAAATAAGTCAGGTGCACAAATACAAACACTGTGAATTCACATTTATGTGTGTAATCTAAAAGGCTAAACTCAGAAATAGCAGAGTGGTGGTTACCAGAAATTGGACTAAGGGAGATGAGGAGATGCTGGCCAAGGGATAGATATTTTCAATGAGACACGAAATAAGCTTCACTTATTCTTCAAAGAACAGTAAAACCACGTATGATCACTAAAGCAGGGAAAGACAAAAGTCTTTACAACCTGGATTAGAGGTTTTTCTAAAACCAAGTACCTGCTTTGTAATCAAGAACTCAAATTGGTTTTCTTCAGTGACATCCCCACTAAAAAAAATCATTCACTGCTAATGTCTTGAACAAAAAAATTATATTGAATACCAAATAAAATTAATTTTAAAACAAAATATATAGGCAGCTACAGAAATGTGCCATACTGATAGAATAATGAATATTAAGATTTAAGAATTACTTTTTTGTTTCCATGAATTTATCTATTAGTCAAATTACTTTCTCATTTTTTGGATGATATCAAATTTTCAAAAGTTGCTTCTTTTTTATTTAAAAATAAACACTTTATTTAATGTCTTCTTTTAATATAAATTGAAAAAATGAATTTTAAGGTGAGCTGCATTTTACTTTTACTTATAAAAGAACAGACACCTGTACCTTTTATACATCATCACAAATTCTCTTCAAAGTTGATACTACATTCAAAAGATAATTTATTCTGCTCTTTGATGATTATAAATAGAGAAAAGCATCCCTGAATAATACATTGAGTTGACCACACCAATCTTTGTTAGAATTTGCCACCTGTTACTTGTTTTAGAATTCTTACCAAAAGGATTCAACGTGGGAGATCCATTCTTATTTTACCTGTAGTTAACTTTTTACACCAGAGTTTTTTCATAGCGTTTTTCATCTCTGCATTTCTCAAGGTGTATATTAAAGGATTCAACATGGGAGTGATAACTGTGAAAACCACACTTATGGGTTTATCAATAGGAAAGGTAGAAACAGGTCTGACATAAATAAAAATACAGGGAACAAAAAAGAGGACAACCACCGTGATGTGGGAGCTGCAGGTAGACAGGGCTTTGCGCCTCCCTTCCAGGCTGTAGGATTTAAGGGAGTTTAGGATGAACCCATAGGAGATCAGGAGAAGGATTAAAATGACCATACAGATTGCTCCACCATTGGCAACCACAGTGAGGCCTATAAAGTAGGTGTCAGTGCACGCAAGTTCCAGTAATGGGTACATGTCACAGATGAAGTGGTCAATGACATTAGGACCACAGAAGGGGAGATTGTACACAAAGGCAAGCTGAACCACAGAGTGTGCAAAACCTCCCACCCAGGCCACCACCAACAGGAGGATGCAAACCCGCCTGTTCATGATGCTCAAGTAGTGCAGTGGCTTACAGATGGCCACATAGCGATCATAGGCCATCACCACCAGAAGGAAGACCTCAGCACCCCCAAACAGGTGTTCTATGAAGAGCTGGCCCATGCATGCTGGGAAGGAAATTGTCTTCTTATCACAGAGTAAATCTTTAATCAGCTTGGGTGAGACGGCAGTGGAATAGACGGCATCCATGAGTGACAGAAATGCAAGGAAGATGTACATGGGGGAGTCCAAGGAGGGGCTGGCAATGACAGTCACCACAATGAGCAGGTTGCCCACCATCGTCACAATGTAGATGAGCAAAAACATGACAAATAATGCCTTTTGTCCATCAGGATCCTGGGTGAGGCCCTGGAGGACAAATTCTGTGACATTATTAATCTGTCCCATTTACTCTCCCATGAGATTTGTTTCAGAGACGAGGGTTCAGGAGAATAGGAGCTGCCATGAAATTGTGAGCAGGTCTCTGAGTTCCCTCTGTCACGAAGCACACCTTCATCTTTCTATCTTCTACAGTGGTGAAAATACAAAAATGGTTAGTAAGCATCTGTTAAAATCCTCTTCCAAGGAGCCCAGTAAGCTTTCTATAGATTATTCTATTTCTCCTAATGATTGCTTGGGATCTAAAGTTTAATGATTTTTTCTCTCAGCCTTAGTTGATACTCTATAGAGGAGAGTAGTCAAAAGCCAACAGTCATTTACATATTTAATAATGCATATTGAAAACTTGTTTCTCAACATTAATGGATAGGGAAAGATTTCCTGCTTTCCAATACCTATTCTCTATCAGTAACAATAAATTCTAAAAATATAAAGTGACATAGTCCTTTGAGTTGGTCGCATTTGAGGGGAGTAACTTTACAATATTATCTGTATAACATCAGAATTAACACTTCTGAAATATCTGACTCAGTCCAATTGCATCCCACTGTGATTAATCAGATGACCAGTCTTTCACTTCACAAAGGATGTTTAGTCTTTGGGAATCTCTTGTTAAATTTCAAAAAAAAAAATGGACTTTGAAGTGTATCAAATAGCTACACAAGTAATTGTCACATTGCTGCCTATGGCATTCATTTCATCTGACTCTATCATCCTTTTCAGAAGTTACACCAAATATTTTTTAACCCAAGTGAACTATCTCATGACTATTATCAACTACTACATTAGGTGCTAGTACTTTATTTTCAGAACTCCTAGATTGACATAGGCAATAAAGGAAAAAGAAATAGTAACTGAAAATAGATGTAGTAAATAGTGGGACAAGGTTGTATATGCAAAGTTTCCTAGGAATCGAGAGTGCTCAAAAATAGGACTTCAGTGTACATACTCTGAAAAGCAACATCCTCAAGTGGAAAATCCATACTCAGTGTAAGAAAGCACAAGTATCAGTCATGTTCTAAATGCAATTACAAATCTGTCTCAGTTTGCATGTTGGAAAATACAGGAATTGACCTAAATGATCCCAGAATCCTTTCTAGTCCAACTATGTCCAACATTATTAGTGCAGCTCAAACTTGTTTTTTTCTGTTGACATTTTGTTCTTTTTTCATATTTTATAATCAAATAACAATTTCCAAGATTATGACTATTGCTTGAAAGGTGCCAAACAGTAGTTATGGGGTATGATAACTATAGTGACCAAATAATGACTCTTAAGTTTCTCACTGTGTACCAGACAGGACCCAAGACTTCCTTGGAGAGAAAACAAAGCACCATGAAGAATACCATGGACTTTGGAGATGCATTGCTTGCATTCTGTCACTTAGGTCCATGCATGAGCAACTGAATAAACCTCCCTGTGTCTGCACTTCATCATTTTTAGCATAGGGATTGCCATAGCATCTGCCTCTGAAGTTTGCTTTTTTTTTTTACATACAAAATGCCTAGAATACAGATGGACACTTGGTAAAATCTGAATAAACAATACCCATTTAATTTTCTGAATGTTTCACTGTGAGCATTGGATCAGAATAAATCATCAGGATCTCAGTCAATTTAGTAGACATACTCTAGGTATAAAGAATGGTATTCCTATGATACATGAACACCTTTTGGACATAGGATAAATACTATTAGAAAATACCTAATACATATTAGAAAATATCTAATATATATCTAATATATATTTGTATCTACTTTCCAAGTTGGCTATGTATATATATCTAACATATATCTAATATATATATATGTGTGTATATATATGCACAAGAGTGATATTTACCTGTGAGGGAACATATATAAACAAGAAAAAAAAAAAAAAACAGAGGATTCTGTTCACATGGACTTGGCAGTGGAAGAGGACATGTGCAGAGAAGAGTCTCAGTTTCCTTTAGAAGTCAGTTCTGATGAACATTCTACATGTCTTGGTCGTATAAATGCTTCCATCTGATTCAGGAATTGCTGAAGCCATAGACCAATAAAGTTAGACCTGCTGGAGAACTTAAGAGTGTAGTATAGTACATGACCAAATTTCACATCTTACTTCCTATAATGTTAATCTCTTTAATCATTAATGCTGGCTTTCACCAGAATAAATCTCCTATTAGAAATTATTTACATGTTAAAAATAGGGTATACAAAATGTACTTTATAATTTTTTTCAAAACATAAAACCATAATAGGAAAATATCATATATAGTTCCTTACAACAATTTTATAAATCTCTCCAGGTAATAGTGGATGAGGTACTTCCCTGAGCATGACTTTCTCTATGTATATGTAACAATACATTTGCCCAGATAAATTTAAGATTCACACATAAAAGATCATATAATTTTCCAGAACATAAGACAAATTTATTCCTTTACATTCTAACATACTTGGTATGTTATGTGATTTTCAATTTTTTAATTTAAATGTATCTAAAAGCAATTATACTTACTTGTTAGCATATTATGCAGACTAAAATATCCCATAAACTAAGGCAATAAATTCACTGGTTTATTTGTTAGACATTTAATATATATCACTATTTAGCAAAAGGGAAAATAATGTACAGATAAAGAGCAATACTAAAACAAGTGTACTTTGAAATTCTAATTAATTTCTGTGTTTGGCTACCTTCATTATCCCAACTCAGATACCTCCAATGAGAACATATTTCATTTAAGACATTAGTCATATTTCAGTATATCACAGTAATTTTCAACTAGTATCCATTGTCAGTTGTTTCATGAATTCACATCTTGGGGCTTGTCCTTGGTCCAGAAAAATGAATACTGCTTTCACTGAGGGTGACTATAGATATCTTATAGCTGTATGTTATCATAGAACATATGATAATGTATGGCTGATCAGTGAATCTATAAAAATTTCCAAGTGGTTATAGATTTTCATATTTCCATGTTGACGTCCCATTATCTCAGCCTTTCAGAGAAGTGTGAAAAAAAGTATAAGCCTAAGGCATAAGGACATTTAAATGTCATTTACTGGAGAGGTCAGGAAGGGGCAATAGGGTGGTAGAAATGATCTAAATATGTTACATGCATGTACAAATAGGTCACAAGTTAACCCAATATTTTTTATAGTTGGAATGCAGTAATAAAAATAAATACACAGGTTTCTTCAAAAATAATTACTGTATAAAGGTAGTTGAGTATTCTCACCTACTGGAAAAATTTTTGTGGGAAAACAAAGCTTCTATGTTTGCATGAAAATTGACCTGGTTAGTGCAAATTAATCTGGCTAAGCCCATTACTCTGTGGCACAAATAAATGAATAAAACATTTAACAATAGTAAAATTAGTTACACGATTTTTCTCTTTTCAGTCAATTATGGCAAAGCAAAATGGACTTGACTTTGAGTACTCATGGTAATTCAGGTGCCTACCTATTAAGTTCTGCAGCTAATAAGGAAAAGGCTGGGACTTAATCTCATGAAAAGGTTGATGATGCAAGTTTCTCACAGGTAGAGGCTGATCTCTTCAACCTTGCAGTCACTCAAACAGCATCTGTCAAGGGCCCCTTCCCTTCTAATTAAAAACTTGTCCCTGAATCTCTGTAATCTTATCCCAGGAAAGAGAGACCTTCCACAAACTTCTGAAAGCAGCAATGAATCAAGCAAAATAACATTTATCCACCTGAAGATCTAGACACCAGCTGAAGACATGCTCCAGCTTGGGCAGAATTTGCATTTTCAGAAACCAATCTTTCCACTTAGGTGTACAAATGCAGTCTATAAATGCTTTCACCATTGCTCCTTTAAATAGATAAGTTTGTTAGCATATTTGGAACAAATTCAAATGAAGTAATCTCTCCTGAGCAAGTTCCTTCCCTTGAATAATCCTAGAGGAAGATTTGGGTCTTGCCAAGAAAGAGTAACTGACTGCCAAATGCTATGAAAAACATCCCATGTGAAAAGAAAACTTCCAGAGTGTGACGACTAGTAAACTATGATTTCAAGATCATAAACATTTAAGTGAAGCCAGTGACATTTAATCAGGCTGAAGGAAGAAGCAGCCCCAGTTTCCTTACCCAATCACACCCCAGCAAAGGAAAGCCTTACTGTGTTTTTGCCCAAGAAGCATCGATGGTCAGAGGCAAGAAGCCTGGAACTGGAGGGTCCAGTTGAGGTCAATAAGTTCTAATTCTTTTTTTTTAATTTAATATTATTTTTTTTAATTTTTTACAGACTGCATTTTGATTCATTGTACCCAAATGGGGCACATCATTTTGTTTCTATGGTTGTGCACGATGTAGATTCATACATTCATGAGATTATACATGTACATAGGGTAATGAAATTCTTGAAAATAGAGGTCATCATTGTTCTGCACTTTTGGTTGGAGTGGAGACTTTTGATCAAGACCTGAATCTGTGTCAGATGGAATTAAAATGATCTCCATTCAATTGATTCCAATATTAATCAAATAACTGCTTCTACATTAAAATAATTATTTTCCAGCAAGTGAACAGTGCCTAAAGGTTTCCTCTGTCATTGCCTAAACCTGGCTTTCCATTGGCTTCACCAAGCAAATGTCATTGTACATTTAGTCATGTACTGGATCATAATGCCTTAGATATGGGGTCATTTAAATGCCTCTCTGAACCAGGTAAAGATCTTTATCAGGTGATGAGATCCCTCAAAATTTAACTCTTTTCAACTAACCTAACAAATTGATTAGATTCAGCCACTTCAAATGTATATGTATTTCTTCTAATATAAAAAAATATATAAGCATTGTGCCTCACTTATTCATAAGTGATAAAATGCACATGAATGTATGTTTAATTCTGGAGAACTGTATTGTGCAATCTTAGTTACTGCAGAATAAATTGTAACTGCAAAGCAGAGGACTTCTGCTAACTTCAAAGAACAAGTAATGTATTTTGCTTATCTGAATGAGGTACAAAGCATTTACCAGACCAGATGATGCCTATGACAGCCCAGAATCAGAATTTGTTTACTCCAGAAATACAAAGACATTGAAAATATCAAGTTACAGATACTTCCTCTACATATGCTATAATATATCATGATTACGCTTAACTCATATCTATTGTCAAACGCAGAACACTGTGTGTATATATGTATGTATATGTGCATATGTATATCTATTGAAAATAAATATAACTTAAATAAAAGCAAAAATCACTTGTTCTGCAGTAAATCTTCAAGTATGACAAACCAGAAGAGCTAGAAAAAAAATGTACACTGCACATGCATGACAACATTATAAAACCATCAAGGAATGAAGTATCTGTGGGGCCAATGTTTTGAAGGAAAGTCAGAGTGTAAACTGCATTTAGGGTCTCTTTTCTCTATGATATGAGATAATTTTTTTCTTTTTTTCTTTTTTATTTTCACAGACTTCATTTTGATTCATTGTACACAAATGGGGTACAACTTTTCATTTCTCTGGTTGTACACAATGTAGATTCACACCATTCATATAATCATACATATACATAGGGTAATGATGTCTGTCTCATTTCAGCATCTTTCATACCCCCACTCCCTCCTCCCTCTCATTTCCCTCTACATAATCCAAGTTACTCCATTCTTCTCTTATCCTCCACCCCCATCCCCATTATGTATCATCATCCACTTATCAGGGGAAACATTAGGCATTTGTTTTTTTGGAATTGGCTTATTTCACTTAGCATGATATTCTCTAATTCCATCCATTTACCTGCAAATGCCATAATTTTATTCTTTTTGTGGTTGAATAATATTCCATTGTGTATATATATACCACAGTTTATTTATCCATTCTTCTGTTCAAGGGCATCTAGATAATTTTTAAAGCCACAAATGAATGCTTGACAATCAGAGATGGACTTTCTTTTAAAAAAAAAAGATATATATATATATATTAATAAATATAAATATATATATAAATATATATGTAAATATATATAAATATATAGATATATATATTTAGTTGTATGTGGACACATGCCCTTATTTTATTTTTTTGTGGTGCTGAGGATGGAACCCAGTGCCTCACATGTGCTAGGCGAGCACTCTACCACTAGCTACAACCTCATCCAGGGACTTTTTTTAGAAACCATACCTTGAAGAAAAATGAAATTCATGGTCTGCCGTGAAGCAGAGAAGTGTCCTTTGTACATAGCCAGGTTTTTCAGTGAGTCCACAATGGGCTTTAACTCCTGAAGTGGTGGCAGTAAACACTACAATTTCCTCAAAGGAGCTTGGACCCAGGTCCATCATCTTATTGCCTGATTGGATTAAGGCTATTTGTTGTTATTACTTCTCCAACACTAACTACCAGCTAGAAACACAGGAAATCCTCTCCTAAAGAAGAAAGCAATATTTAAAAGTCTTGAATTGTCTCTGCAAATTTTTACACACAGTATTTGGCACTCAAGTAAAAATATAGAAGACAAAGCCTGATTGTAAAGCAAGAACAATAAAAACAAAAATTATTCAGATAATAAAAATAAGCATTTTAAAATAGGCTCAGTGTTTGGAAATATGTAAATCATATAGAAATAATAAATTGACTTATAAACACTAAAATACATACCAACTGAAATTAAAGATGTGATTTATTTAATAGCAGATTAGAAATAGGTGAAGAGAGAATTGGTAAATTGTAAGAAAGTTTAAAAAATATTATGCATACCAAACAAGAGCAATAAAATAGATTCAGGAGATAGTATAAAATAAGTACAAAAGATAGAGCAAAATTTTTAGAATAATGCTGCAAAGATAGTTCAGTGTTTGGGTGCTTACCTTTCATGCACAAAACCCTGGATTTGATCCCTAGACCCTGCAAAAAAATAAACTGTAATATACACTTAGGTATTTAATTTAATTACAATTCCAAAAAGAGAAGAGAAAGAGAACTAGCAGAGTAGGCAAAATACTTGAACAGATATGGCTGTAATTTTTTTGAAACTATTGAAAGATATTCAATTTTAAGCTCATGGGAAGTTAGCAATTTCAAGTTAGCAGTTATATTTTAAAAAGAATTAATTTTACAAAAAATGTAAATAGATGGAATAATTAGAAGACGTCTTAAGGACACACTGTATTCAGGAAAATAAATATAAGACTGACAATTGTTTTCTACCCACACTTTTTATTGGTGTATTATATTTGTACCTAATGTTTTTACATATTCCAGCATGCATATGATATAGCAATATGATTTGGCCATTATCACTCCCCAATAATTCCTCCCCTTTTCCCACCTCTTCATCTACTGATCTCCCTTTAATTTTTATGAAAGTCAACACAAACTTTCTTTCTTTTTTCCTCTCTAGCCTCCATAATGAGAGAAAGCATAATGACAATTAACTTTATGAGTCTGACTTATTACACTTAGCATGATGCTCTCTAGTTCCATTCAGTTATCAACAAATGCCATAATTTCATTTTTCTTTTGACTGAATAAAAACCCATCGTGTGTACACACCACATTTTTTTTTATCTATTCATTCATTAAAGGATCCCTACGCTGGTTCCACCATTTGGCTATTGTGAATTCTGCTGCTATAACTTGGCAATGTTTGCATCATTATAGTATTTTGACATCAGTTCTTTTTTTTTTTTATTGTGAACAAATGGGATACATGTTCTTTCTCTGTTTGTACATAGAGTAAAGGCATACCATTTGAGTAATCATACGTTTACATAGGGTGATGTTGGTTGATTCATTCTGTTATTTTTTTCCCCTTCCCCCCATCCCTCCCATCCCTCTTTTCCCTCTATACAGTCCTTCCTTCCCCCATTCTTGCCCCCCTCCCTAACCCTCACTCTAACCCTAAAACTAACCCCTCCCACGCCCCATTATGTATCATCATCCACTTATCAGCGAGATCATTCTTCCTTTGGTTTTTTGAGATTGGCTTATCTCACTTAGCATGATATTCTCCAATTTCGTCCATTTGCTTGCAAATGCCATAATTTTATCATTCTTTATGGCTGAGTAATATTCCATTGTATATATATGCCACAGTTTCTTTATCCATTCATCAACTGAAGGGCATCTAGGTTGGTTCCACAATCTGGCTATGGTGAATTGAGCAGCAATGAACATTGATGTGGCTGTATCTCTGTAGTATGCTGATTTTAAGTCCTTTGGGTATAGGCCAAGGAGTGGGATAGCTGGGTCAAATGGTAGTTCCATTCCAAGTTTTTTAAGGAATCTCCATACTGCCTTCCAGAGTGGTTGCACTAATTTGCAACCCCACCAGCAATGGATGAGTGTACCTTTTTCCCCACATCCTCGCCAACATCTGTTGTTGCTTGTGTTCTTGATAATCGCCATTCTGATTGGGGTGAGATGGAATCTTAGGGTAGTTTTGATTTGCATTTCTTTTATTACTAGAGATGTTGAACATTTTTCCATATGTTTGTTGATTGTTTGTAGGTCTTCTTCTGTGAAGTGTCTGTTCATTTCCTTAGACCATTTGTCGATTGGATTATTTGTAGTCTTGGTGTTGAGTTTTTTGAGTTCTTTATAGATTCTGGAGATTAGTGCTCTATCTGAAGTATGATTGGCAAAGATTTTCTCCCACTCTGTAGGCTCTTTCTTCACATTGCTGATAGTTTCCTTTGCTGAGAGAAAGCTTTTTAGTTTGAATCTATCCCAGTTGTTGATTCTTGCTTTTATTTCTTGTGCTATGGGAGTCCTGTTGAGAAAGTCTGGTCCTAAGCCGACATGTTGAAGATCTGGACCTACTTTTTTTTCTATAAGATGCAGGGTCTCTGGTCTGATTCCAGGTCCTTAATCCATTTTGAGTTTAGTTTTGTGCACGGTGAGAGATATGGGTTTATTTTCATTTTGTTGCATATGGATTTCCAATTTTCCCAGCACCATTTATTGAAGAGGCTATCTTTTCTCCATTGCATATTTTTGGCCCCTTTGTCTAGTATGAGGAAATTATATTTGTTTGGGTTTGTGTCCATGTCCTCTATTCTGTACCATTGATCTACCTGTCTATTTTGGTACCAATACCATGCCGTTTTTGTTACTATTGCTTTGTAGTAAAGTTGAAGTTCAGGTATTGCAATACCCCCTGCTTCATTTTTCCTGCGAAGGATTGCTTTAGCAATTCTGGGTTTCTTATTCTTCCAGATGAATTTCATGATTGCTTGTTCTACTTCTGTAAGGTACATTGTTGGGATTTTAATTGGAATTGCATTGAATCTGTATAGCACTTTTGGTAGTATGGCCATTTTGACAATATTAATTCTGCCTATCCAGGAACATGGGAGATCTTTCCATCTTCTAAGGTGTTCTTTAATTTCTTTCTTTAGTGTTCTGTAGTTCTCATTGTAGAGGTCTTTCACCTCTTTTGTGAGATTGATTCCCAAGTATTTTATTTTTTCGAGGCTATTGTGAATGGAGTAGTTTTCCTAACTTCTCTTTCTGAAGATTCATCACTTATGTATAAAAATGCATTGGATTTATGAGCATTGATCTTGTATCCTGCTACTTTACTGAATTCACTTATGAGTTCTAAGAGTTTTCTGGTGGAATTTCCTGGTTCCTCTAAATATATAATCATATCATCAGTAAATAGGGATAGTTTGAGTTCTTCTTTTCCAATTCGTATCCCTTTAATTTCTTTGGTCTGTCTAATTGCTCTGGCTAGGGTTTCAAGGACGATATTGAATAGGAGTGGTGAGAGAGGGCATCCCTGCCTTGTTCCAGATTTTAGGGGGAATGCTTTCAGTTTTTCACCATTTAGAATGATATTAGCCATGGGCTTAGCATAGATGGCCTTTACAATGTTAAGGAACGTTCCCACTATCCCTATTTTTTCTAGTGTTTTGAGCATGAAGGGGTGCTGTATTTTATCAAATGCTTTTTCTGCATCTATTGAAATAATCATGTGATTCTTGACTTTAAGTCTGTTGATATGGTGAATTACATTTATTGATTTCCTGATGTTGAACCAACCTTGCATCCCTGGGATGAAACCCACTTGATCATGATGCACTATCTTTTTAATACATTTTTGTATGCGATTTGCTAAAATTTTGTTGAGAATTTTTGCGTCGATGTTCATTAAGGAAATTGGTCTGAAATTTTCTTTCCTCGATGTGTCTCTGTCTGGTTTAGGTATCAGGGTGATATTGGCTTTGTAGAATGAGTTTGGGAGGGTTCCCTCCTCTTCTATTTCATGGAATACTTTGAAAAGTATTGGAATGAGCTCTTCTTTAAAGGTTTTGTAGAACTCGGCTGAGAAACCATCAGGTCCTGGACTTTTCTTTGTTGGTAGGCTTTTGATGACTTCTTCTATTTCATTACTTGAAATTGGTCTACTTAAATTGTGTATGTCCTTCTCGTTTAGTTTAGGCAATTCATAGGTCTCTAGAAACTTGTTGATATCTTCGAAATTTTCTATTTTGTTGTAATATAGATTTTCAAAATAGCTTCTAATTATGTTTTGTATTTCAGTCGTGTCTGTTGTGATATTACCTTGTTCATTCCGAATTTTGGTGATTTGGGTTTTCTCTCGTCTTCTCTTTGTTAGTGTGGCTAAAGGTTTATCAATTTTGTTTATTTTTTCGAAGAACCAACTATTTATTTTGTCAATTTTTTGTATCGTTTCTTTCATTTCAATTTCGTTGATTTCAGCTCTGAGATTAACTATTTCCTGTCTTCTACTACTTTTGGTGTTGGTCTGTTCTTCTTTTTCTAGGGCTTTGAGCTGTAGTGTTAGTTCATTTATTTTTTGAGTTTTACTTCTTTTATTAAATGCACTCCATGAAATAAATCTCCCTCTAAGTACGGCTTTCATAGTGTCCCAGAGATTTTGATACGATGTTTCTTTGTTCTCGTTTACCTCTAAGAATTTTTTAATTTCCTTCCTAATATCTTCTGTTATCCATTCCTCATATAATAGCATATTGTTTAATCTCCAGGTGTTGGAGTAATTTCTGTTTTTTGCTCTTTCATTTATTTCTAGTTTCAATCCATTATGGTCTGATAAAATTCAAGGAAGTGTCTCTATCTTCTTGTATTTGCTAACATTAGCTTTGTGGCATAATATATGGTCTATTTTAGAGAAGGATCCATGTGCTGCTGAGAAGAAAGTGTATTCACTCTTCGTTGGATGGTATATTCTATAAATGTCTGTTAAGTCTAAATTATTGATTGTGTTATTGAGATCTATGGTTTCTTTGTTCAATTTGTGTTTGGAAGATCTGTCCAGTGGTGAGAGAGGCATGTTAAAATCACCTAGTATTATTGTATTGTGGTCTATTTGGTTTCTGAGATTGAGAAGGATTTGTTTGACATACATGGGTGAGCCACTGTTTGGGGCATAGATATTTATGATTGTTATGTCTTGCTGATTTATGGTTCCCTTAAGCATTATGAAATGTCCTTCTTTATCCCTTCTGATTAACTTTGGCTTGAAGTCCACTTTATCTGAAATGAGGATGGATACCCCAGCTTTTTTGCTGGGTCCATGTGCATGGTAAGTTTTTTCCCATCCTTTCACCTTTAGTCTATGGGTATCTCTTTCTAAGAGATGAGTCTCTTGCAGGCAACATATTGTTGGATCTTTCTTTTTTATCCAATCTGCCTGTCTATGTCTTTTGATTGATGAATTCAGGCCATTAATATTCAGGGTTATTATTGAGATATGATTTGTATTCCCGGTCATTTGACTCATTTTATTCATTTATTTGCTTATTTTTGACATGACTTGGTTCCTCTTTATTTGAGAGTTTCTTTAGGATATCTCCTCCCTTTGCTGATTTGCTCCTTTGTTTTTCATATCTTCTTCATGGAATATTTTGCTGAGAATGTTCTGTAATGCTGGCTTTTTTTTGTATATTCTTTTAGCTTTTGTTTATCATGGAAGGATTTTATTTCGTTGTCAAATTTGAAGGTAAGTTTTGCTGGGTATAAGATTCTTGGTTGGCATCCATTTTCTTTCAGAGCTTGAAAAATGTTGTTCCAGGCCCTTCTAGCTTTTAGGGTCTGGATTGAAAAATCTGCTGATATCCGTATTGGCTTCCCCCTGAATGTAATTTCGTTCTTTTCTCTCACAGCCTTTAAAATTCTGTCTTTATTTTGTATGTTAGGTATTTTCATTATAATGTACCTTGGTGTGGGTCTGTTGTAATTTTGTGTATTTGGAGTCCTGTAAGCCTCTTGAACTTGATTTTCCATTTCGTTCTTCAGATTTGGGAAATTTTCTGAAATTATCTCATTGAATAGGTTGTTCATTCCTTTGGTTTTTTTCTCTAAGCCTTCCTCAATCCCAATAATTCTCAAATTTGGCCTTTTCATGATATCCCATAGTTCTTGGAGATTCTGTTCATGATTTCTTACCATCTTCTCTGTTTGTTCGACTTTGTTTTCAAGGTTAAATATTTTGTCTTCAATATCTGAGGTTCTGTCTTCCAGGTGTTCTATCCTATTGGTTATGCTTTCTATGGAGTTCTTAATTTGGTTTATTGTTTCCTTCATTTCAAGGATTTTTGTTTGGTTTTTTTTCAATATCTCTAACTCTTTATTGAAATGGTCTTTTGCTTCCTGTATTTGCTCTTTTAACTGTCTATTGGTGTGTTCATTCAATGCCTGCATTTGCTCTTTCATTTCATCATTTGCTTCCCTTATCATGTTGATTATGTACATTCTGAACTCCCTTTCTGACATTTCTTCTGCCATGCTGTCATTGGATTTTATTGATATAACATCCAGATTTGTTTGAGGCATTTTCTTCCCTTGTTTTCTCATATTGTTCAGGTATCAGTGGACTGCAGAGATGTTGCAGATTTCCTCTATTGACTTATAATGTCCCTGAAGATTGCTAGTGTATCCCCTCTTATCCTTCAGTAGCCTGAAGTCTTAGAGGAAGTTGATACTTCGGTGTTCCCCTAGGTAGCTGCCTCTCTAGGGGTGGTGGTCTTCAGGTGGGGTATATTCCCTGCTAGAGGGCAGAGGTGCCTCTACTTGTTGACCAATGGTCATCCAAAGGGGAACTAGACTGCGGGCTGAGGCAATGCCTGTTTGGGCCTGTGTCTCTGGTTTTACTGTCTTTGTGGGAAAACCTCACTCGGCGGGGAAGACCCACCCGGTGGGGAGGTCTCACTAGTCCGTTCCCCTTCTAGAGGTTCCCCTCAGTCCACAACTACCGCCTGGGCAGGGCAGCCTTCCCAAGCAGCGTTTCCAGGGGCCTGGACCTACCTCCTGGGCTTGGGAGCCCTGCCCTTCGCAGACGAGTCTCCTTAGGTGGCCCCTCCTCAGAGAAGCTGCCCACAGTCCTGGAACCTTCCCTCCATCCCTCAGCTGGTCTCTGTGTAGCTCTTTCAAGAAAAGGTGCTTTGATCCCCGGCTCGGACCGTGCTTTGCACCTAATCGCCTAGCTATGCGACCCCTCCTCTGAAGAGTCACTTGGAGCCTCGTACATATGCTCCAAGCCCCAGTGACCCGTCACTCGTCTCTTCCTCCAGGCAGCCACCCGGTGTTCTGTGTGGGCGCTTGGAGACCAAGCCACTCACTGCACACCTCCACCTCCTCAGGACAGCCCCCTCCCCGTTGTTCAGGCGGTTGCTGAATCCAAATAGTTTGCCACCCAACTCTTTCTCTGGCAGCCCCCGGAGCCCTGGCAGATTGCTCCAAAAAACCAAAAAACCAAGCGGTTGCTGCTCGGCCTCCTCTGCAAGGTTCCCCACTTTCCGAGCTCACTGTTCCAACGAGGGTAGGTGTGTCTTGCTGCCTGGGCAGGGCAGCCTTCCCAGGGGCCCAGACCTACCTCCTGGGCCTGGGAGCCTCACCCTTCGTAGACGAGTCTCCGTAGGTTGTCCCTTCTTAGAGAAGCTGCCCAAAGTCCTGGAACCTTCACTTCGCCCCTCAGCTTGTCTCTGTGTAGTTCATTCAAGAAAAGGTGCCTAGGTCCCTGGACCGGACCTTGCTATGCACCTAATCGCCTGGCTATGCGACCCGCCCTTTGAGCAGTCACTTGGAGCCTCGTACATATGCTCCAAACCCCAGTGACCCGTCGCTCGTCTCTTCCTCCAGGCAGCCACCCGGTGCTCTGTGTGTGGGCGCTTGGAGACCAAGCCACTCACTGCGTACCTCCACCTCCTCTGGGCAGCCCCCTCCCCGTTGCTCAGGCGGTTGCTGGATCCAAACAACTCGCCGCCCCACTCTTTCTCTGGCAGCCGCTGGAGCCCTGGCAGATCGCTTCAAAACCAAGCGGTGTGTCGCGCAACCTCCTTTGCAAAGTTCCCCGCTTTCCAAGTTCACTGCTCCAGCGGGGGAGGTGTGTCTTGCCGCCTGGGCAGGGCAGCCTTCGCAGGCAACGTTCCCAGGGGCCCGGACCTCCCTCCTGGGCTTGGGAGCCTCACCCTTCGCAGACGAGTCTCCTTAGGTTAGAGAATCTGCCCACGGTCCTGGAAACTTCAATCCGCCATTTTTCGCTCCGCTTCGCTGTCCATTTTTACCGCTCCGGCGGGGGAGGGGCGTCCCGCCGAGTCACTCTACTTCACAAAGTTCTCTGCATTCAGGGGCTACTGCCCCATCCGGGACGCCTCCCCTATGGGAGAAACTCCCCCGGCGGCTTTGAGTTGGTCCCAAGTCACTATCTCCTCTTTTGAATCTTGAGTCCTGGAGCAACATGAAATGCAGCCGCCCTCTAGTCTGCCATCTTGAACCTATGACATCAGTTCTTTAGGATAATTTCCAAGAGTGGTATAGCTGGATCATATAGTGGTTTCATACATAGTCTTTTTAGGAACCTCAAAATTATGTATGGAAATACTGATTTCCACAGTGGTCATACTAATTGACAATTCCACCAGCAGTGTAAAAGGGTTGATTCGTTTCTTTACATCCTCTCTTGCACTTATTATTGCTTATTTTCATGATGGATGCCTTTCTGACTGGTATGAGATGAAATGGTGTAGTTTTGATTTTCATTTCCCTAATTGATAATTGGGTTGATTGGGTTATTTGGTTTTCCAGTTAAGTTTTTGCATTCTTTATGTATTCTAGATGCTAATCCTCTGCCAAATGAGTAGCTAGCAAAGATTTTCTCCCATTTTGTAAGTTTTCTTTTTACATTTGTAATTGTTTCCTTTGTTGTGAAATAGCTTCTTAATTTGATGCCATCTTATTTATTAATTCTTGGCATTATTTCCTGAGCTTTAGGGGTTCTATTGAGAAAATCAGTGCCTAAATCTGGAGTGTTGACCCTATGTTTTCTTCCAGGACTTGCATCATTTCTGGTCTAATTCCTAGGTCTTTGATCCATGAATTGACTTCTGGGCAGGGTGCAAGATAAGTATTTAGTTTCATTCTTCTACATATGGATAACCAGTAGTCCCAGCACCATCTGTTAAAAGACTGTCTTTTCTCCAATTTATATTTCTGGCACCTTTTTCAAGGATCAGATGACTGTAGACATGCAGGTTTGTCTCTGTGTCTTCTATTCTGTGCCTTTGGCCTATGTGTCTGTCTCCATGCCAGTACCATGCAGTTTGTGTTACTACAGCTCTGTAGTATAATTTGAAGTCATGCATTGTGATGCCTCCAGAATTACTTTTTTGGCATAGAATTGCTTTGGCTATTCTCAACCTTTTATCCTTCCAAATAAATTTTAGGACTCTTTTTCTAGTTTTGTGAAGAGTAAGACTAGCAATTTCTTTAAAAATATATGGAAAACCCGAAGATAGAAGGAATGGCATCATCACAATTCTGACAGAAAATGAAATCTCAACATAGCATTGAATATTGATTTAAAAGCTGAAAGAAATGATCACAAAATACAGAGGCTTTTCTGATCACATGACAAAACAAGAGAATTTTACGACCAACCAACTATACCATAGAGAGATATGCGGAATGCTCTTTGGGAAGAAGAGGAAGTTCTAACCTGAAAAACAGAAGAACTGCCAGAAGGAATGAAGTGCAGTGGTGGAACACAAGTTCAGCAGGTGCACAGCCCTGGGTCTGCACCCAACTACAAAATGATTAAAAAACTGATATTAACAAAAAGGTATCATGGGAATAAATCCAAATTAATATTAACTAAATGTAACATCAGTGAATGCAGAATAAATAAGAAACTGATGGAGTTATATCAAAATACTTGGTCAATTTTACATAAAAACATTAATAAGCAAATTTACCCTGCTTACAAAACAGAATACAAGGCCAAAAGCCTTAGGGGGAAAAAATCTTAAATAACAAAATATAAAATGAAGGTTAAAATAGTGGAATAAACTGCATACATCCCAACCAAAAGAACATTGTTCCTATGCAATTATCAGACAAATAAATAGAGCTCAAGGCAAGAAACATTTTAAAAGAGAGGTTTTGTGGGTTTGTTTTTGTTTTTGTTATGAAAAAAGGTCAGTGACAGAAAGATACAGCAGTTGTGAACCAGTATGAACCCAAAAACATAGCTTCATAAGATATTTTTTAATTGTTTAATCTAAAAGGAGAGATAGACAAATCAGCAACAATACAAGATTTCACCACACTTTAATAAATGCAAGGACATGCATAAATGTTCTTAAAGATATTTAAATTTTAAACATCATTAACACAATTGATCCATTGATGTAAAAGAACAGTGCATAAAATAACTGAAAGGTCCCCATTATTTTGAAGTGCACAAGAAACATTTTTCAAACTCTTTGTCAAGTCAAGAAATGAAGGTACTTAGAAGACCCCTCATTACGTTTGAATTATCATGTACGCTTTGCACCACATATCTCTGTGAGATTTTATCCTTACATTAATGAATATTCCCCCATGCAGCCTGATACTTTGTCCTTCTCCATTCCAATATACCTAATGTTAATTTCCACACACATTCTTCTAATTCCTACCCAAATATATCATTTAGCTTCTGCAATTTTAATTGAAAAATCTACATTCTTTTAGAACAAGACCATATATCCTAGTTGCATTCTAGTGACACCAGAGCCTAATTATTGAAATAGAGGTAATATGGGACTGCTCTGCATAGAATGTGAGTCCTTTGTGAAGTGGGTTTCTGCAACTTGTGCACACCTTAAGGAGGATTGCATCGGAAGGCTACTAACAGCAGTCATAACTGGAGAAATAAATCCTAAATCCTTATTTTGTAAGTGGACAGCAGGGCAGTACAACCACATATGCAGGCATACTTCAAGAGATTACATTGAGTGACTCTTCCTTTCATGAAATCTCTGTAGCATGCATTGATTGTTGATTGCACTTTACTCATAGTTGAACTTCTTTGGAAATTGGAGTCAGTGTCCTTCAATCCTGCCACTGCTTTACCAGTTGAATTATGCAATATTCTAAATCGTTTGTTGTCCTTTCAGCAATGTTCCAAACATCTTCACCAGAAATAGACTCAATCTTAAGAAATCACTTTGTTTTTTTCTTATTCTTAAGTGGCCATGTTTCATCTGCTAAGTTTTATCATGAGGTTGCAGCAAGTCATTCACTTCTTCAGACTTCACTCCTGATTCTAGTTTTCTTACTACTTCCAACTCATCTGCAGTTACTTCCTCCACTGGATTACCTTCAAAGTCATCCATGAGGGTTGGAATCAACTTCTTTCAGACTCCTGTTAATGTTGCTGTTTTGACCTCCTCCATGAATCATGAACATTCTTAGTAGTGTCTAGAATGTTTAATCCTTTCCAGCAGGTTTTCAATTGATTTTGTCATGTCTAGACGACAAACCACTATCTATGGCAGCTATAGCCTTTGAAAAATGCATTCTTAAATAAAAGTGAGTTCTCATACTCTGTTGGCAAGAATGTAAACAAGTACAGCCACTGTGGAAAACAGTATGGTGGTTCCTGAAAAAAATAAAAATAAAATCATATGATCCAGCTACAGCGCTCCTGAGTATATATTCAAAAGAAATAAAGTCAGTGTACAAGAGACACCTGTACCCATTTTTATTTCAGCACTATTCACAATAGTGAAGATATGGAAGCAGCCTAGTTAATCATCAACATACAAATAGATAAAGAAAATATGCAATATATACACATTGGAGTATTATTAGTCCATAACAGAGAATGAAATTCTGTCACTTACAGGAAAATCGATGGAACTGGAGGACATCACATTAAGCAAAATAAGTCAGACACAGAAAGACAAGTATCTCATGTGGGAAAATAAAAAAGACCTGAAAGTAGAATAGTGATACCTTCAGACTCAGAAGGCTGCTGGGGGCCTGGGGAAGTGGGGGTGGAAAAGGGGTGGTTAGCTGTGATGAGCGCTCATTGTGCGTATGTATGAAAATATCACACTGGATCCCATTAACATGTACCACCCATATGTGTTAATTATAATTGAGTCCAGTCATTAAGTTAAAGTTACTTCTTGGGACATAGGCTTCAAAATGGATGTTGGGTTAGCAGGCATGAAAACAATCTGAATCTATTTCATGTAAAACCACACACAGCATATATATATATATATATATATATATATATTTATATATATATACATATGTATATACATATGTATATATGTGTTTGTGTGTGTGTGTGTGTGTGTGTGTGTGTGTGTGCATGTGTGTGTGTAGTGTCTAGACAATCTTGAGCTCTGAATCTATGATACTCTCGGGGTCTCTGGAACAATGGTCCAGCATTAGGTGGAGGAAGCTCACCCATGGTTATCTCACCCAGAACATCACCCAGAGCAAGGGAAGGTCTGCTCAGTCTTGATCTGGTCTAGACCATTTGCTAAAGCAATCAAGGTTGCAATGAACAGTAGATTAAGAAATGCAGGGACAGATTGTGTTCTGAGGGAAGATTGAAGTGGAAAGTGTGGATTTGCCCAAAGTACGTAGATTAGTGCTTGAGATAAATTTTATTATATATATTTAAGGTCCATCAACATGGTGTTATTGGATCAACTATAATCTAATCCAGCAAAAATTACAAACATAATACACTATTATTAATTGAAATCCTGGAGCTGTGCATTAGATCTTTTGACTTGTTCATATTTGGTAGTTTGCATTCTTAGATACACATTTCCCAATTTCCTCCCTTATAACATTTACCTTTTACCCTGATTTTTATTGTTTTGTTCTCTACTGTATGCATTTGACCTTTTCAACTTATTTTATTTTTTTTTTAGATTCACCCACTTACAAGCTCAATAACACAGAACATTTTAAGTTCATGCCACATGAAGCAGAAGAAATGCCAAATTAACACTCCTCCCCACCAAGTTTGAAATAAAATGAAAGGGTGATCCTTTTAAGTACAAAAGACTGGAACCTTGTGTTGTGTACTATGAAATAATCTTTAAAGGTGGGATTTCAAAGTGTGGTAATACCTTTAAAAAATTACATGCTGATCTATGCTATCAAATATAGATCCATATGTGTTCATACAAAGGTGCTTGTGCTCAGATGGATATGGTCCAAAGTATCATTGAATACTCACCTGTGTGTGCTCATACAGATTAATATGAGGTCAAACACAGAGGCATGTAGTCAGATACAGACTGCCAAGTGACCAGACACATATATGTATACACAGATTTGTATTCCAATTCATGGCAGTAAAAGTTACTGAGTCCTTTCTGGAAATCAAATGTAAATAAAATGCCTTTTTAAATGAGAAAACAAAAAGGCAAATAAGTAGATGTTATGACCATGATTAAAAACTTAGTTGAGATTTATCAATCAAGGCTTAATAATAGATGTATCATTCTGGATGGGAAAACTAGATGTTATTATATACTGCATTCTTCAAAATTAATATGAATGATCCTATGGTTCTAAATTTAACTATATTGGAAGTTTTTAAACTTTACAGAATGACCTAGAGCTTTGTCAGGAAGACTAAGGGAATGGTGGAGTATTTGGAAGAAATTAGCCCTATCATTTAGAAATAAGCATGAAAAATCCTTGGCCATTGAAATGGTGCGTTAGTGATAGTGGGATGAATATTTTTAAAAAATTATAAAGAAATAAAAAAAGGAAAAAAGAAATTGTCCAAGTTTAAACATTCTAGATGTAAAAAGTTGACATAACGAAAGAAATTTCAAATTATTTCTGATAAATTAATGATGAATAAATTGCATTGACAGATTATCTTACCTATTTGAGGAAAATAAGCTTAGATATATCCTTATAACAAACAAAGTAAATCATGGGTTAGAACACAAAATTTTCCGAGAAGTTATTTTTAAAATTGGATGTTAAAATTTATAACACTGCTGGCAGGAAATGGAATCTTCTCATGTGTATTGATAGTAGCACTGAAAATTAAAAGGTATTAAGGTAAAAACATCTGTATAGAAAAGACTCAATGATAACATAATAAGGTAAATATTCATCACACACATTAAAGATTAATATATACATATGCATGTCTAATACAGAAAGAGTTCATCAAAATTAATCAGCGAAAATCAGTCAAAATTAATTCTGACTCCAACAAATTAAGGATTCAAGTATACAAGCAGTTAACAAAGTTCATAGAGTGGTTTTTATGTCCCAAATGCTGTTCAAGGAACAGAGTGAACAGAGAAGTCATTTTTCCTGACTTCAGGAATTTTACAGACAAATGAACATAAATAGATAACTAGATAAGATATTTATCTCATCATTCATTATAACCCAAAAAAATTGAAAATCAATTGCATATCCAAGTATGGAGGACTTGATTGTATAAACATTGGTATGATTGAATGTGATTTGGGGAATAGTACTGTATTTGGAAAGAATTTGAAATAATTTACAAAATCTCCATGTAATAAAGATGTTCATAAAAATGATACTACAAATTTCTCAGACAGTGTTATTTACCAGTGAAAAACATTCATTTTTCCAAACTCTTAGTTCCTTATGAATGTAAACTAAACAGGGGAAACAGGAATAGTTAGTTTCTTTGATTTTTTTTTACCAGATTAGGAGCAGATCATATTTATTTCAAGCCTGAATCAGAAAAAAAGTTCACAAAAATTACACAAATGAGATTTACATCAAATAAAACAATGTGTCTGAACTCTTTATTACCTAATAATCTGCATTCCATTAATAAAAGATGTTGAAATCTCCAAACATAAACTAATGACAAGGAGACAGAACATTAAGTACCTTATTGTATGCTTGAATAAAATCATACGGTACCCCATAAATATGTACAATTCTTCATGTTAATCAAATTTTTTTCAAGTTTAAAGAAATGGAAATACTAATTACACATTGTATGCTTGTATCAAATTATCACATATTTTCTAGAAATATGTAGAATTAAAATTTTAGGATAAATCATAAACTTGTATACTTTGAAGAAATTAAAATACAGAGATCAGAATGAAAACAACATATATTGCCAACATCTTTCTTGACAATATTTTCCAAAATATCTAGTGTCAATCTCTGCATTATATTCCTGTAGCTCCAGGATTATAACTCTGTGTTTGAAAGGCAGAGCCTGGTCTCTTTCTGATGACCATAAACATATAAGAAAGAGATGGGCATGTTGAAAATTGGCAGAGGTATCGTCAGATATTCTAGCTGTCCAGGAAGATTAATGGAATATTTTTATTCTTATGAAAAT